>NW_028281065.1:237500-320000 GCF_059751285.1 Brachycentrus maculatus | reverse complement strand
TAATTTATCGAGGCATTTCACGTGTAAAAATGGTGTTAATTAATCTTTTACAAGTTGTTTGATAATTAAACCATCTTTAAGAACTAAAACTGCTTAATTTGGTGAAATATATAACTAGGAAATTTATCTTTTTTAATGTTTAATTGCGTTGAAATACGTTAAATTACGTTAATTTATCGTATGTAAATATATATTATAATGTATTGCGTTCTTGACAATGAGTAATGATTTTTTCATTAATTTATTTGAGCAATAATCATTAATTTAATGGGTAAAGTAACTTTGATATTGCTTCACGAAATTTAATCAATTAGAAATTGGCTAGATCAGAGAATCTCAAAGAGTGTTCCGTGAAGCCTTGGGGATCCACAAGGCCTCTGAGAGGGCTCCACTGCGATAAGCAACATAATAAATCTACAATAACTCCTTGATCAAAAACTGCAGATACAACAATTCAGCTTGTACGAGTAGGTATTAAGTGACTCTATATTCGTCACTATACACCCACATATACCCACATAAACACACATGCTATCACTGTTGTTGTCCCGATTTCAACAACATACTTGTGTGAAACGTGATTCTTAGCTCATGCAGTCACAAAGGCAAAATACGGCAACATACTGGATGCTGAACATGATATGCTACTTTGACTCTCGTATTTTACGCCTGATATAAACAATTTGTCAAAAGAAACATCATACCTCCTCTTAAATCGAGTTGTGGTCCCGTGTCGTGGACTCAAGCCAAAGTTTCTCGGTTCGAACCCACTCTACCACAATTTGATACCTATTTCTAATAATGAGCCGTTTAGAGTCATATAAATAGTATGAAATTGAAATATTTGTTTAAATAATAAAAACATAAATATTTCTCTTTTATTAAAAATATATATTATAAAATATGAAACAATTTTATGAATTTACAGTGAAATCAATACAGGGATAAAATGTGTATAGTATTATTGTGCGTTGTTTTATATTATAGGGGAGAGTGCCCATGAGTGGGACAGAGGATGAATGGGACAATCGTCCTCCAGCCCAAACTATTGTTACGAAAAAAAATCAAAAATTACCCAACATTAACGCTACAATATTAGACAGATTAATCCTCAAACCTCAGTTCTCGACTGACAGTGAAGCGAGTAAGACGTGTTATAATTTTTTTGCGTCAAAAAGTAAATTCTATACTGTAATTTGATTTTGTTTGTATATATAAGTTATGATAAGTGCTCCAATTGATATATACAATTATTTAAGTCGGTTCTCTCAGGATATTATAAAGTAAGTTTCATCAAATTTACTTTAGTATAAATGTATCGATTTACCTATTTTTCTAAAAATCGCGTATTTCCTTGAATGGGACGCGTCCAGTGATCATGAATGGGACTGTCTGACTCAAGGGAAAATTATCCCATTCATGGCGAATACTTTTTATTTACATTAAAAATTGTTTGTATTACACGCATTGTAAACATTATATTGTTTTTAGGTTATTATACCAAGAACACGCATCACCAACGTTTAAATTGAAGCTGCTGTAGAAGAGGTTTTAAAAAAAGCAAAATATTAGGTTGGTTGCAAAGACATATGCAATAGGAAAATCTTCTCTTAATAGACATGTTAAACAAGTAAAGGCTGATATTTCTAGTGGTTATACATTTTCACATCCACCTAGCATAGGAAATAAAAGAGCCTATCAGCGGAAGCTAAACTGGCAGTGCACAACGCAGTCCTGGTTCCAACTCTAATGTTTGGAAGTGAAACATGGAGTTGGCAAAAGAAGGATGAAAGTAGACTGAATGCAGTACAAGTGCGATCTCTCAGAAGAATGTGCGACAAAAAGATGTATGATAGATGTTCGAATAGTGAAATAAAGAAGGAATGCAAAGCTGAGATAAACATTATCGATAAAATTAAGAAGTGTTAGGATGGTTTGGACATGTAAAACGAATGAGTGAGGAAAGAACGGTTAAACAAACTTATGAGGCGAATGTTATTAGAAAAAGGAGCAGAGGAAGACCGAGAAAAACATGGCACGATCAGGTATGCCAAATACTTGAAAGTGGTCAGGTTAGGAGTCGTAACAATTGGCGGGTATGTATGAGGAGATGCATGAACGTGGAAGAGGCGAAGAATGTTTGCAAAGACATAGTGGTGTGGCGTTCTATTCTCTCTGCCTACCCCTCCGGAGAAGGGGCGTGATGGTTAGTTAGTTTTTGCCAAAAATGTTGCAAAAATGATTAATAAAATTTCTTTTGCATGCGTCTACGTATTATACGAAAGTGTCTACCGATTATTTTTGTTTTAAAATATAATTTTTCCATAGATCTTGCATTTTAATAAATGTCCCATTCGTGGTATACATGTGTCCCACTCATGGGAGGGTGTTTATGAATGGGACATTTTAGGACATTATTTGAAATCGATTTTTCAGGCAGTTAGGTTATTTTTTTTAGAAAACAAAGTAAGGCATATTTGTAGCTAAAAGATTGAATTAAGAGATACCACTTTTACATTTTGTGATTTATTTTACAGAGAAGAACTAGAGAGGCAAAATCAAAAACGTCCCATTCATGGGCACTCTCCCCTACTATTTTAGAGGTCAATAATGTACAACTTGCCTATTTTTATATGATTTTCATATATGATTTTCATAATGATGATAGTTAAATAATGAACATAAAACCCGGTTTTGCTTATTTAAAGGCTCCGTTAAATATTTACAGTTTCAAAAAGGTTCCTACGCAATAAAAAAATTGAGAACCGCTGGACTAGATCATCATGATTAATAAATTATATGGTATGTACTGATGATACATTATGAAAATAATGTTTAAAAAAATAACACAAATATATCCGAACTTCTTTATGCTTGTTAAAAAGTTAGCGAGTTTTACTAAGAATCCATTAAAAAAAACAGATTACGTTTGTATTAAGTACGTACAAATGAGCGGCGCTAAGAACTTAAACAACGCAATAACAATGAACGTGTACAAATATTATATATATAAATATTTTTTCACATAGATGAAGAAGAATATGAAAGTCTGGGCATGGTTTACGACCGTCATAGGCTTTTTCAAGTGATCACTTTACACACGTGTAACATTGACCAATTCTACCTATGATTGACAACCATTTCACGTGATTGACAACCATTAATGTAATGTAATAATAATGGTTGTCAATCATGTGAAATGGCTGTCAATCGTGGGTAGAATTAGTGAATGTTACACGTGTGTAAAGTGATCACTTAAACCAGCCTATGACGGTCGTAAGCTCAAGAGTATAAAACTCAAGAGTTTCTGCTTAATAAAAAGCTTCTTTACATCTAACCAATAGATGTCTCTAGTGAAGTTTTAGTGATTCATGAACAAGGTTTCTAACTTGGTTCATATATATAGAACTTCCAACAATTTGAGTAGTGTGGTTGTCAATAATGGGTAGAATTTGTGAATGTTACACGTGTGTAAAGTGATCACTTGAACCAGCCTATGACGGTCGTAAGCCCCGTAAATGCCCAGACTTCCATATTCTTCTTCATCTTTGATGAGATGTCAAAAAATAATATGAAAATAACTCCTGTAATTGGAGATAATCCAGATTATGTGAACAAGTATTTGGACACACTCAAAATGTTGTAAGTAATTATTTTATTGTAAAATCTTTTCTGTAAATTATAATTGTATCTATTGTATGATATGTTTAAAATCTAGTAATAAAAAAAATGTATTAACATGTAAGTACATCGCTTACCACAGGCTTTGCCTAAAGATCCGATATACATACATATATGTAGTTAAAAAATGTAAAAAAATGTATATATGTACCAAAAATAAAATAAAATAAATATTTACGTACTTATTCGATAAAAATTGTTATTTCTATAAAACTTTTCCAAAGACAATCACTCCTCGAGTAGAACGTAGGATGTTACAAATTTAACAATAATAACGGCTTTGTTATTGCGAAATGTGTTATTATAGTAACCGTGGTGTACTTAATGTTTTTTTTCAGAATGGTTATCTTGCTTTTACTCTTATTATCTCAACTTTCTTTATTATCTCTACAGATAAGTTCGTAATATGAAAGTAAGAACGAATTTCGATGCGATTGCATAATGTGTGATAGTTTCCTGTAACTATTTATTACAGAAATTCTCAACTGTAGCAGTCGCAGACGAAGTAAGTCAACAATGAACAATATGTTTTAATCATGAGATTTTGAATGAGGCAAGACTATTAAACTCTATATTTACAATCATGAAGGTCCTTTCTTTCATATAAAGATACATCGATTTTTTAAGAAATGTTTACCCCATGTTCGTAAAACTGTTATATATTTATTATCCAAAAGAAATATATTAGCAATTTCAAATTAACAATAATTTGTTCTCGTTGGGTTATCCCATGTCGAGAGAACATTATATTAAATTATTTTATTTTAAGAATGTCCTAAAAATAAAAATAGTCATTTCGACATCTTAACAAAGATGAATAAGAACAGTGAATGTTACACGTCGCTCACTCCTTTCAAGAACGTCATAAATCAAAAATCGTCAATTTTCAGTTGTGCATGTTTTCGGAATGTCCAGAAAATGTACTTTATCCCAGCAAAAGAGGCATATTTTTAACTTAATATTTACCCGCTACAGGGCAGAAAGTGTTGTTTTTGCATTTTGAAGAAAAGGTATTGTTTAATTATTTTTTTAAATATATGAAATATTTTTCAAATGGAGAAAAAACCTTCAGGTTTTACCTAAAAAGGTCTGTTGCACAGTAAAAAGTTCAATAAGTGGCTTGATATTTATTTTTAACACATATTATTTTTTGACATTTCATCAAAGATGAAGAAGAATATGGAAGTCTGGGCATTTACGGGGCTTACGACCGTCATAGGCTGGTTTGAGTGATCACTTTACACACGTGTAACATTCACCAATTCTACCCATTATTGACAACCACACTACTCAAATTCTTCGAAGTTCTATATATATGAACCAATTTAGAAACTTTGTTCTTGAATCACTAGAACTTCACTAGAGACATCTATTGGTGAGATGTAAAGAAGCTTTTTTATTAAGCAGAAACTCTTATATTAGTATGTGAGATCCGAATCCCGGATTATAATCACACACATGAGAAACGCCAGAAAATACCATTTTCATTTTTATTATTTTTATTATTATTTTTTATTATTTTTAACACATTGCATTATTTTTTTAAACTTAAAAAACCTTCTCCTGAAAAATCAAGTTTTTTGATTTATGACGTTCTTGAAAGGAGTGAGCGATGTGTGGAAAGTGATCACTAAACCAGTCTATACATGTCGTAATCCCTGTTAATACCTAGAATTCCATATTCTTCAACATCTTCGTTGAGATGTCATAATGTAAAAATAATTTCTAAATAGAGAAACCCAGATTTGTTGACAAGGATTTGGACACATCCAAAATGCTGTAAAGAAGTGGTGTATTAAAAAAAACTTTTTATTTTTATTTATTTTTTTACGGCCAAAATTCTATTCTTTCTTTGTATATGCATTTAACCTATACTTTTAATTGTTCCTATAAGTTTATTGTATTCTCATCTAATTGATGAAAAACAATTAAACGATTTTTATTGCACTGTATTTCATTTCGTATTTTTCATTGTTCGTGAAACATAAATAATAAATAAATAAAATAAAACAAATAATTCTCTCTTTGAACGTATTACGTCATGTCAGTAGTCAGTAGGTTAACACAACGAAAGTTGACTCTTATTTCCCGAGAGGGTTAAGTTACCAACGTGTTACATTTTTAACCCCTTCTATCCCGTTGGAGGTACCTAAAATCCCGACCACCATGTTACTAACTTTTGTAATGGAAATTGCATGTAGTAATTTCAAATTTCTTTTTTATTCGCTGTTTACTCTTTTTCAGTTCAAATGTAAAATTGTGTTCGCAGAGTAACCTATCTCTAAATACACATAAGATCATTATGAAATATTTCCCTTTGCAAAATTATTTTGAAAATTCGGTACGTATTTTTAATTGGATTCTGGAAATACAAAGTAGATGGTACAGTATCACTATGTATTTTTCGAAAAGGGAAAACACATTAATGTTGTGAAAGAAATCTAATTTAAAAAAGTGGGAATAGCATTCACTTTCATATTCTTTTATATTTTAAGAGTATTACGTTGTTTTGCTGTTACAATGAAAAAAATGTTTATGTAAATATATATATATACTTAAGCACCCTTGAGGTCGTATTTTACGAAAATAGAGCTATGTAAATTATTCAACATAATAATAGTTAATGTTATTTTTGTATCTTCTCATTCATTTTATTTCAATATTAAAAATGTGAAGGGGATGGGAGCAAAAGTTCAAGAATTTTTTTTATATATGTATAAGACAACGAAAAATGGAACAGTGATAAATTAAATTATATCATTTCATAAATTGATTTGGCAGTCACTTTGTGATTATTTCTATCTATTTTCAATTTAAGGTTTACTTGGTGATTAAAAATATTTAGAAATAGGGATATTTACCAAGTAAAACTTAAATTAAAAATAAATTATATCGTTACGATCAGGTATGTAAAATGCTTGAAAGCCGTCGGGTGAGGAGAAGAATGTTTGCAAAGATAGAGTAGTGTGGCGTTCTATTCTCTCTGCCTAGCCCTGCGTGGAAGCGATGGTAGCTTGTTATATACCTACCATATATAATAACAATTGATCGACATATTTACGGCAAGAATTCATTTTATTAATGAATAAAAAAATCTTAAATAATTTGAAGTACTTTATAATTACAAAGTATTGAAGTATATGGTAAATTTATTTGTCAAAAAAAAGTTTCGACCACATTAAGTGGAACATTTGACAGCCCGCAAATTAATATTCTTCTACCCAAGTAGCATTTGACGCAATTTAATTATTTGCTTAAAATGCTGTTTTTATAATGAAAACATAAGTTTTTCTTCGAAATAAATATACGGTTTTGAAAAGGATTATTTTTTTCAGTTCTTTTGCATTTCACAATAAATTATAATTACAAGTACCACAAAATATATAATATTAGTTTTAAAAAAACCACCAAGGCATGGCCTATGTGTAAGTATACATTTTATTTTAGGTCATAATAAAAGGCACTGGTAAGAATACAATAGATTTCAGAAATAAAGTTAGTTGATTTTTTTAAGTGTTAAAAACAAATGATAATTTCTTTTTTAAATATATTTTCAAACAAAAAAATCAGATTTCAATATTTATTTATTTAATAAAAAGCACGTTACTATCCCCTCAAGAGATTTAGATTACTGAGCGCCCATTTTTCACATTCTTCTTTCGTTTGGCACAGAGCGCTTGTCTGTTTGTTCGATACCCATTTTTCACCGACTTTACTAGCCGATGGCGATGTCCGATACATTTTGGACAGAGCTGCAGTACTAACAATGCATTCTTCATCAAATAAAACCTAGCGCAATAAAAATTGCAAGGGATAGCAAACTAGAATTATTTTTCATTCCATATACATGATGCTATGCTGCCGTTTTATTTATAACATTAATAAAAATTTAGCTTTAAAATTTTGCTGTTGTTAAAGTTCAAATAATAATTTTATTAATTCATTCGACAGTCAGCTTGTAGTGAATCATTTCAAATTAAATTTTAACTTGGAACTACCACTATACCTTAAAATCTGTTGTGATTCGTTTTTTATGTATTCCACATTATTTACAAACGCCAAATCATTTGCAAATGTGTGTGTTTGCAAAAAAAATTGAAAAATCAGTTTTTTTGCAAATGATACGGAATGCATTATTTGCATAGAAATAGTGGTACTCGTATTTCCCAAGTAAAACTAAAATTTAAATAATAATACCTACATCTCGTATGTAACATGCATACAATTCCTAAGTGACTTATCTACTTTTTTCCAATAATATAGGATTTCGAGAGTGATCTGCTTGCAAAAATCGTATGGGGGCTGGTCATGTGGCAGCACTGGAGATCAGTATTGCGACTGCAGCGAGCTGATCTTGACTGACTCCAGATGTTATAAATATTTTTTTCATTGTTTTAAGAGAAAATTCCAAAGTAATATTTGAATCCGACTTATTTTATATACTACCATTTTTTCAGTGAAATGCACTCCCGGCAATTTCAATCACTTGCCGCCTCTAAATTGATCTTCCACCCACAAATATAGTAACCGTTCCAATATAATAACTATTATTATGTAAACCATATCCGCTTCTTATGTGGAGCATATGGAGTCTACAAACTTTCTAGGTTTTTCTGTTGGCCGCCAGCTCCCTTGCATCCGCCCAAGTCAGGCCCAAGTCCCAAAGTTCACACGAAAGCTGCCCACGAATTGTCAGCAGTGGTCGCCCTGGGCTGTGCGAACCATTTTGAAAATGAGAATTTATTTTTATTCGATAGTTGAAATACGTATTATAATATTTTTAATATAATTTTTAAACCCATCTGAATTTTTTTGTTGTTTAAAAAATTTGCACTACACTTTAGGGTTATCATCACCTACGTGGTTATATGGAAGAATGATTGCAAAATGTGGACAAAATATGCGCCCGCGAGTCTTGTAACTGCTCGCGGCACTAATATCACTTTCATCCAGCCGACTCTGCATCCAAATAAACATGTTAATGATCCGTCGGTCTTGCGCTACAAAGAAAGTACTTTCTTTTCAACTGCGCATTTGCCAGCCAGTGAGAAAAGGCATAGTGAATCACGTACGTGCGCAGATCTTACCGATATGGGAAACAATAAAAAGGGCGTTAGCGACACTCTTATAACCGAGGTTTGTTAACTTGTCCGGGATTTTTTATTTAAATTTCCCCTACTTACTTATTGGTGTTTGTACTCTACTTATAAATACAAGGTAAATTTACGAATAAGCGATTTTTACTTATTTACTAGTGTTTTTAAAGACATTGTGTGAAAAAAGGTAAAGCAGTGCAGTTCAGCCGCTTTACTCAATCAAACTTTGGCTCTATATGTGGAGGTCCTCACCAAAAAGTTACACTTACAATATTGCACAAAAAATCTTTTAAATGCAAATTTGTTCTGCTTAATGTATTCAATCGAAATCTTAATTTAAGTAATTTTTTCACATCTCATCAAAGATGAAGAAGAATGTGGAAGTCTGGGCATTTACGGGGCTGACGACCGTCATAGGCTGGTTTAAGTGATCACTTTACACACGTGTAACATAAACGTGACCAATCCTGTTTTAATTTATGTATTAATTTTCAATTCAAACACAGATTTTTGAGTCTACTAAGTTGTATTTTATTTAAAAACGAACACACATAAAAATTAATATTGTGACGATTGTTTCACCTAGATATGGCATTTTCAAACGAATGTAAAGATTAAATATTGTTTTAATCAAGAAATAATGTATAATTTTTTATTCAAGAAATAATATTGCATATATCATCGACTATGATATAAAATGAAAAAATTAAAAAAAAAACTCATTCCCCACATAAAGTTTTTTCTGCAGAAACTCATTCCCAGACAGGTTAATGTTTTTTTAGTATTTCAGAAAAATGGTTTTATAACTAGTGGGAGTTCCTAAAAATCGAAGTCAGGTTAGAAATGGCAAGAAACTTCTTACCACACAGTAACTGCAATGTGAGTATAGAAATAATGGCTTTAATCATTCAGTGCACTCAAATTTTCTGCATCGTTGACCCTTCATATGTGCAGGAACGAAAATAGGTTTTAAAAAAATCGTTTTAGCGCTGTAAAAGTCAGTACGCATAGTCGAAGCTCTGTAAAATAAAAATAAAAGCACGTAGAAGGGGATTATGCGCGTTATTAAAAACGTTATATATTTTTTATCGACGAAACCATTTTTCTTTTCGTATTAATTTAACGAGAGGATATTGTATGCAATTCATCAACCGATAGTATATTTTTTCCTAATATCAGGCAATCTCTGCTGTTTCTCGAATGGAAAGTTAAATATTTTGAAAGCGTAAGTTAGATTAATACATCCGATTTGAAATATTTTCTGATTTTTTTTCTCGTTGATCCATGCGTAAATCCAAACACTCCGGCATGCTAATCCGGCATTTTACAATCAAAATAAATAATAAAATAAACCATTAATAAGTTTTCGACTACTTTAAAATTGATTTCATTATCTATCATGTTTTTCATATCAATTTTGATTGTTATTTTTAAATAGTCGACTGGAAATAATTTATAAAATTTAATATGAAACACAGTACCCAAAAAGTTGCTTTATTTTATCAATAAATCTACACTTTTTTTTAATTATTATTTTAAATGGGTTGTTGAGAACTCGAGGGAGACAAATAAGTTTTTTTAAGGAGAGAAGATTATATGGTACACATACATATCACTCACTCCTTTCAACAACGTCATATATAAAAAAACTTGAAGTTTAAGAATATAATAAAATGTATTAAATATAAATATTGAACTTTTACTGCGCTACAGATCTTCAAAGGTAAAACCTGAAGGTTTTTTCTAAATTCGAAAAATATTTTAAATGTTAACAAAATAATTAAACAATAACATTTCCTCAAAATGCAAAAACAACACTTTCTGCCCTGTAGCGGGTAAATATAAAGTTAAACAAATGCCGCTTTTGCTGGGATATAGTACATTTTCTGGGCATTCCGAAAACATACACAACTGAAAATGGACGATTTTTTTATATATGACGTTGGTGAAAGGAGTGAGCGATATATGTGTATATATATGTACATATATGTATATTATATATGTATATTATATATATATATATATATATATATATATATATATATATATATATATATATATATATATATATATATATATATATATATATATATATATATATATATATATATATATATATATATATATATATATATATATATATATATATATATATATATATATATATATATATATATATATATATATATATATTTATATATATTCATATATATATATATATATATATATATATATATATATATATATATATATATATATATATATATATATATATATATATATACATGTACATATAATGTAAACTAGATTATTATGATATTATTTAACCTATGAACACTCTTAGTATTACGCAACATCACATTACGTTATAATTGCGACATACGAGTAAATGTACATATCATTTCATGCACTAGCGAGAATTTAATTGCTTTCATAAAATGTCATAGGCAGAAATTGCAAGTTAACATATTTACGTAAGAAATGACATGTAATTGAAAATATCTAGTTCGGTTGCTAAGTGAAAATTACCGAACGGTATGACATTAGAAATTGAATTAACGTAGTCATACGTTATGAACCTTTGAACTTTAAGTAAACATTTCAATGGAAATTACGTTTACACGAAAACTAAGAAGAATTTGATTTTTTATGTAAGTTTTACTTTGTAAATACTGCTTTTACATAAAATCTTTCGATTCTTTCTGAATCATTATTAAATAACGTCTGATGATGCGGAATGCATCGAAATACGTCTCACAGTAAATTTTAAGAAATAATGGTTATAACCAAGTAAAACTTAAATAAAAAATTGATACATATTACTACAAAGTGATCGTTGAATCAATTAACGAAAACTTTTTAGCATAATTAATTTATTTAAGATAATATTTAAATAGGTAATTAATAAACTTTTATATTCATATCATTTTATATCATTAATGTATTATAAAAATGCATATAAGTGGATAATGGAAGTGGGAATCGGAAATAGATCGCATAATTCAGCTATGGCATACTGCATAAACAATTTTTAAATTTTTTTTATAAAATGTGCCCTCCCCTCTGAATAACTCATTGAGGGCACATTATTCTAATTTATTAATAATTATATACATGATAAAATGAATAAATAAATAATTAACAACGACTTATATCACTCTTCAATACTTTTGATGAAAAAAAAACTGTTCCATACGTAGGTTAAATGAAAATTTTGATTGTATTTTCAAGCGTCACCTAGTACTTGTAATAATTCATGAAGAATCTTACATACATTTCATGAAGGTGTCTGCTAGTAAAAAACTTAATAATTTCACGTATAAATCTCATTTAGAAGCAGCTCATGGAATATTTTGTTCAATTAAAGTATATTTTTAATTTTCGGAATTCGGTTAATTATTTTTAACGAATTTCTATTCGCCTATCTCAAAAAAAATCAGGAAAAATATTGAAAATAAACCACATACCATAAATTTTAAGTATGTTTATATATAAACGAGTATTATTTTGTGATAATGTATGTTACATTCATTTAAATAAAAAAGTATAATATTATTTGATAAACATAAAATAAGCTGAGTCATTAGCAATAAGATTTTTTGCCTTTAAATTATTGTGTTCAAATATTTCCTTTCTCTCATTCTTTATATCATTATAATGATTTTTCTTATGTAATATTCAAATGATCATATTATTTACATTGTTTGTAACGTCAAGTCATAAATTCAACATATGTAAATGTGTACGAGTCTATGCATACATTGCTAAAAAGCATTGATATTGACCATATTGTTATGTTTATGCAGTATATATTGTTTAGCAAACACATCGCTTTCTTCTGTCCAGAATGTCACTGGCCTAAATGAGTCAAAATGAGATTAACAACATTAAAGATTTGTTTATTGATTTGGCGTTTAATTTGAAGAACTCCATTTTAATTTACTTATCAATTGTTAAATCAAACAAAGAGTATTTGAGTCTACTAAGTTGAATTGTCCGCCTCCGTAGTGTAATGGTCAGCACGCTCGGCTACCGTTCTGGAGGTCCCGGGTTCGATTCCCAAGGGGGGTAAAATAAATATAAGTGATTTTTTCACAGTCATATTTATTCAATATTACCCTGGACTGGTACCTGAAGCGGAGGGCTGATTACCTTTCCTTCATGTGTAAACCATCAAGATAACACTGCGTTTATATGACGCAGTGCCCTATGCACCATTGTGGTGCGGATAAGGGTTTATTATAAGTTGAATGTAATTTTTTGTTAAAAATACACAGTATTATTAATAAATATGAATATTTGTGTTTATTTAAGCATTGATTGTGTTACTAATGAAGCTTTTTTAATAAAGCTTCAATTCTAACTTATAGTAAGGGTTTATAGTTTATTGATGATGACGAAGTAGTCATCAAATAATACATTAAACTACATCAGAATTCAAGTTTTTTACCCTATAAATTTAGTGTCACAAGGAATACCAAATTAAATCATTAATTTGAAATTAGTATTGTATAAAACAGTTATGAATATATTTAGTTTACACATAATCATACACATAATATAACCTGAATTAATTGTAGTGGAATCACAATTTAATGTCAAGGATTTCTCATGATATTTTTAGAGAAAATGTCTTTAAAAAAATAACAAGAAGTGCAAAAGCTTTATTTATTTTCCTACTGAACTATTTAGACATATTAATTTTGCAAAATGCATATTTTGCCTGACCGTTCCACATATGTATTATATATGCATTTTCTAGTTGCAGAGAATAAAGTGGTCTGATGGAATAAATATTCAAAATGCGTTGTTCGATTAAGAATGTTGTGATTTTGAATGATATTTTTCAAAACGGTTTTAAGCCAAAACGTAAGTACACATTTTGTATTTTTTTTACTTAAACCTGTTTTCGTTACTGGCATGGAATAGAATTTCTTAAGACCCAGCATTTTGATTGATGTGCTTACATTTTGTGATGAGCGATTACATTTTTGCAAATAACAAATTAGAAATGGGCGAGAGAAAGATGTTTTGTTTTTAAATTGCTAAGTAAATTTCTAAAAATATATTTTTCTACGTTTGAATTTGAATCGAGTATAGAAATAAACTACCTACTTTTAATGTCCATTTATATTTATGAGTAGGTTAAACGATAATTTAATGTAGTATTTTTTTTCTTATAAAAGTGGAGATAGTAAGAAATGTTTCTGTTTGGGGAAGAAAAACTTCAGATCTTTAAAAAAATAAACATCGTGTGTTTTAATAAAAACAATTGTTTTTTATTCAACCCAAACTGTTGTTGATTGTATTACAGAAAACGAGGCAAAAATAACTTCTAACAATAAAATGTTACCACGAGTTGGCCATAGCAGTAAATATATAGGCATTTCGTAAGTAGATATGTAAATGAAATATATATATATATATATATATATATATATATATATATATATATATATATATATATATATATATATATATATATATATATATATATATATATATATATATATATATATATATATCTATATATATATATATATATATATATATATATATATATATATATATATGTAAATATATATTTATAAGATATATATAAATATATATATATATATATATATATATATATATATATATATATATATATATATATATATATATATATATATATATATATATATATATATATATATATATATATATATATATATATATATATATATATATATATATATATATATATATATATATATATATATATATATATATATATATATATATATATATATATATATATATATATATATATATATATATATATATATATATATATATATATATATATATATATATATATATATATATATATATATATATATATATATATATATATATATATATATATATATATATATATATATATATTATGTGGTGATTAATTAAAGAAAGGATGTATATAAATTGAATAAAGGGCCGAAAAAATATTTTAAGAACTCAATTTGAATATTATTCTTGGAATAAAACATCATATAAATAAATAACTTTAGCGATTTATACTGTTTATCACTTTTCACGATAAAAAACATCATTTTCTAAGCTACAGTTGGGCAGCTGCAAATCAAATTTTGCTAGCCTGTTTTGAATTTGATATTTTAACTTCATACGTTTTGTTCAATTTAAGCCCAAAAAGCAGTTAAAATAACTCGGAACCCAACAGAAACTTGAGTGAAGTTTTTGCCAACAGACGAATTCAGGTTGCACTTATTAAAAGTTTAAATGGCATCACTTTAAATCCACCATAAGTTTCTTCGCTTGCTTTAAAAGTTTTATTCTAAAACTTACTATGTTTAATATAGGAGATGTAGCTAATTTTCGAGTTTTAATATTGACTTCGTTACATTAACTCTCCATCCCTTTTCCGTTTATAAGTCCTTCACCCTCGTTTCTTTCAAGGACGTCATCTGCAGTTATTTCTTTAAATATGTTCCACTCATTTTCAGACTTGAAATGCAGGACTAACCACTTTGTCTTTAGGTTTAGTTCAATTTTAATCCTTTGTATACCAAAGTCCGAAATATCGGCTTTCGCTTTCTACCGAGAAAGGCCGGATCCGTCCGATCAGGCGTGATGATTTATAAAAGTATCAGATTCATTTTGGACAGTCTATTTTTAATTCCTTCAAGGTTGTGCAAAGTATCTGATACATATTGTTTTATTTTCATAAAGTTATGCATCGATACTATGAAATAAATGGTCATTAAAACCTTAAATTAGTTATAAAAATACAAAAATTAAGGTTACAAACATATTTAAATAAACTATTTTTTCCGAGAAAAGTAAGTTGTGTAAAACTGTAATATTCATTATATAGAAACATTTTAACGTGTCAAGGTAAATCAACAATATGCAATAAATTGAAACAAACATATTTCATATATATATTGCGTAACAACAAAAAAATATTCTTCCTGAATACCTCACACCCCTGTTCTATTCGTTTCCATACCAAATGCTATGAATTAAGGTGTCAATTCATTAAATTTACAGTATTAAGCGCACGGCGTAAAAAGGAGGTAGTCATAAAGCCAGTAGCATTTACTTGTTAGTCAATTTTGTATAAGGTTGCATACATTTAACTCTATGAATTTTCGTCTCGCTGAGTGCCGAATCTTAAAAGGGATTTATTTCGACAATGGTACAGAGTGTTTATAAATTATAGAACATATTTAACATTTGAATTATTTTTGTTAATATGACAGTGTTTTAGCATAGTCACCCCTGGTAGTCCTGGTAGCCAAAGGGTTAAATAAATATATGTAGCTGAAAAATCACTTTAATTTATTTAGCCCATCTGGGATTCGAACCCAGGTCTTTTTAGGTCAAGGGATCTTGCATCCCTTATGTCACTGTGACCATATTAGGTCTATTGTGACCTCTCTATGACCTACGTGTGTCATGTAACTCACGACCTGTCTTGGTGGTAGGAGCTTCACCTTCTCGTAGTCCAGTAGAGGCCCTCCAAGGATGTGACTTCGTTTGCGAGTGAGTGCGTCACAGTTATATAGAATGTGGATTGGCGTTTCGTTATCCTTCATACGAAATCTGCATAGATACCCACCTTAGTAAAATAGTAAATAAAATAAGAAAAAATACACTTACATATATAGGAGCAAGAAATACGTGCAGTACAAAGTAATAAAAAACATTAAGTTCGATAGCAATTTAAGTAAAGAGATTTATAGATATAAAAACGCTTCAAGCTTATTCTCGATCAATTAAAAATCATTAAATAAATCTAAGGTAGTTTTAAAATTTTCATCAAATGCTGTAATTTGTGGAGTCGGCGTAATTTGCTGTTACGAAAATGGCTTAGCGCTCTTTGACTTCGACCTACAGATGACTTTAAAACGACCTTTAGCTTTTTACTAATAAATACAAATTAATACCTTTCGGCTGAAATTAAAGCCCAATCCTGTGAGCTGTACCGTTAAATTAAATTAAGTACCGATCTGTTTATCGATTCGATTTTCATGAAATCGTGATATTTTAACATCGTTTGGGAATGTATGACATCAATCGACGTTTGATGTATGTACAGGACAAATTAGAAACGTTTGTTCAAATAATTTTTAAAAGACAGCAGTAACTGAGGTTTTTTCAAATTTTTATATTTATTTGTTGCCTTAGAAAATTCTCCTTGCCTTATGTACAAAGATTTACAGCATATTAAGTTCATACCTCTTTTAAATCATAGTGGATGTGTAGAGTTCATAATAAATTTTAAAAAAAGGTGATCCCTTAAAACAATACAAATTATACAACAATACAATGGATTCAATATCTTATATCAATCAAGATTTCTCACCTAGCTCGTTTTATTCGTCTTGTCATATTTTCTTAATAAGACACCACTAAATCCTATAGATATTTATGTCCTATTGCCTTATAAATTTTTGTCAACTTTTTTGCACATTCTGTTTCCAGTTTAAATCTTTCTTTTTAAAAACTGGACTAACCTACTGAAAGTCTCTGTTCATTTTATATTAAACTTCAACACGGTAAATACCACTATTTACTCAAGTCTATTTTGACGTTTGTTGTACAAAATTATATATTGGATATCGAATGAATTGAAACACGCGTCGCAATGGTTTTTAATTAACAGTGGTATTTTCCAAGAAAAATTTATATTAGTTCACGAACTAAAAACAGCATATTTGTTATCAAACAAAATTGGAAACACTCCTTTTTTAAATAAATTTTATTAGTTATTTGTTTTGAAGGATAACAATAACATATATATATATATATATATATATATATATATATATATATATATATATATATATATATATATATATATATATATATATATATATATATATATATATTATATATATATATATATATATATATATATATATATATATATATATATATATATATATATATATATATATATATATATATATATTTATATATTTATATATGTATATATATATATATATATATATATATATATATATATATATATATATATATATATATATATATATATATATATATATTTATATATATATATATATATATATATATATATATATATATATATATATATATATATATATATATATATATATATATATATATATATATATATATATATATATATATATATATATATATATATATATATATATTATATATATATATATATGTATATATATATATATATATATATATAATATATATATATATATATATATATATATATATATATATATATATATATATATATATATATATATATATATATATATATATATATATATATATATATATATATATATATATATATATATATATATATATATATATATATATATATATATATATATATATATATATATATATATATATTATATATATATATATATATATATATATATATATATATATATATATATATATATATAATATATATATATATATATATATATATATATATATATATATATATATATATATATATATATATATATATTATATATATATATATATATATATATATATATATATATATATATATATATATATATATATATATATATCCACATTTATATAAATATATCCACCTCTGTAGTGTAATGGTCAGCACGCTCGGCTACCGTTCAGGAAGGTCCCGGGTTCGATTCCCAGGGGGGGTCAAATAAATATAAGTGATTTTTTCACTGTAATATTTATTCAATATTACCTTGGACTGGTACCTGAAGCGGAGGGCTAATTACCTTTCCTTCGTGTGTAAACGATCAAGATAACACTGTGTTCATATGAAGCAGTGCCCTATGCACAATTTTAGGGTTTTATTATTTGTTTATTATTATTATATAAATATAAATAAACATATACCTATATGAAAGTAGTAATACTGAAGGTAAAAAACAGTTAAAATTAAGTAAATATTACACAAATGTAAGTAAAGAAACGTGAAGATAAATAATAAAAGAGTGGAAAATAGTAGAATGTAAGTAATAAAATAAAAATCCTATTATTTCTTTTATTTGCTTTTGCACCCTACAAAAGTTCCAGGCGAAACGAAAATAAATTTGATTTTGTCCTTAAACTGTATTTTTGACAAATAATTCCTCATAATAATTGTTAAATCAAAAATGTATTTTTTTAAATTCTTGAATCTTTATTAGTTTTTTGTCTTATAACGAAAATGAATTTCATTCCATCATTTGTCTACAGAAACTTGAAAGCATTTTTTATGGCTCTTTGTATGTAATGAGAGTATTTGCAATAACAGAGTACAATCCAAAGAGTCCTTAAATCTCCTTTTTATTATTTCCGCTAATAAATTAACTGTCAGTTTCTTCTAAACGGTTTCAAGTGCGCAAAATGGCGACAGATCTCAGGGCTGTTAAAATTTAATAAAGAAAAGAAAATTGAAAAACTTTTTACTAACCAATTGTCGGAACATGTCGTAAAACGGTATAAACTACTTTAATTTCTTCCTGCGGGGTACTTTTTACCCCTCACTCAAAGTTTCCCCTTTGTTTGATTTAAATTTTTTTGAATGCCAAAACAGTCACTGAAATAAGATAACAAGATATATTCCAAAAGGAAAAATAACAAATTCTGCCATCTTAGTTTTGAAAGAGAAAAAGTTTTCCATAGCATTAAAATAAGCCAGTTTGAAAAGACATAAAATACGTTATTTTCTTTCATTCTCATACTAGGGTATACATCAAATAATACTTTCTTTTATATTAATTTCACAATGCATTAAAAGACCATTGAAAACTATTGAAATTTCTTTGCACGGACGTACATTATATTTTCTTTCTTCATATAAAAGCAAGCACTACCCATACACGCATTACTATGAGTCTGATAAAATGGAAAAGAAAAAAAGAGCGCATTAAACACGCGCGTATTCAAACTCAAAGTTGTGTCAAAATTTTAAAGCAATCGTTAGATAAATCTAAATCAAATCATAGATTTGACGACAGTCAACAGTCCGGCTTTTTTAAGGAGATTTATATGGTTTCCTCCCAGCTATTGGCCCACACTAAGATTAAAATGCAACATGTTTTATTTATTTAAACTTCTTGTACAGAAAATAAGTACGCCAATTCACTTCTTGCTAAAAAACAATATCTTCCAACCAACCAAAAACAGACTAGTGATATTGATCAAAACGTTTGATGCCATATATAGCTGTTTGCAGTGAGAGGGTAGATAGTACTTGAACATTTAAAAAATATATAAATTACAAATTGACATTGATAATACGGAGGGCCAAGGAAAAAGGGAGTTTAGGGAAGGAGGTAGAGGGAAAAACTAAGAGAGGAGGTTTGATGGACAGTAAAGATTCTAATGAGAAATAATAATTCATAGCTAGATGAAACAAAAAATCCACTTGTTGAAATATAAACCTTGTATATAACAAAGTTTTAAAAAATCAGTAGAATTCATTGCGATATGTCATTTAATTTACTGTTGATTAAAAAAATGTATTTAATTTAATTTAATATTGGACAACGAAGTGCAGTTACTTTTTTAAAAATCAGAAGTTAATTTATTCTTAATATTGAATTAAGGAGGAAAAGAATGGAACAAGAAAGAGAATCAGGATAATTAGTTTTCGCAACTTTAAGACATAACCAATCTGAGGAGTCTGGACGGAGTATTTAATTAAAATTTGAATTCTTGAAACAAAATTTCCTCTTCCCCAACACATTTATCTCAAAAAACAATAATATTGTTCTGGAAGAGACAATGAAAAGGAAAAATATACAACGGAAGAGATTGAATGAAACGGCCTTAAGAAATAATATGTGAAGACATTTCTATGTACATAATTTATGATCTACCCACTACATTCGCGATATTACAAAAATGAATTTAATAAGAAGTCTTTTATATTGTTCTTTTCATAATTTTTTTTTGAAGTTATTCGTTGAATTCTTCAAATATTTTACAATTTTTCACTCAGTTTAAAAAAAATGTTCCTCTCAAATAAAAGCTTTGGCCATATTGATATCATATTATTTTTTGACATCTCATCAAAGATAAAGAAGAATGTGGAAGTCTGGGCATTTACGAATTTAAGAATTTGAGTAGTGTGGTTGTCAATAATGGGTAGAATTGGTGAATGTTACACGTATATAAAGTGATCACGTCAACCCGTAAATGCCCAGACATCCGTATTCTTCTTCAACTTTGATGAGAGGTCAAAAAAGAACGTATTAAATAAATATTACTTCACCTGCGTAGTGTAAATATATGATTTTTAATAATTAGCATGAATATATTTTTCAAAGCTGAAGTCCATTAAAAACCAATTTTTTTTTAAAATATTTTAATTTATCGTTTTCCATATTCTTCTCCATTTTTGATGAGATGTCAAAAAATAATATGAAGGTGGTTCCTGTAATTGGAGATAATCCAGATTTTGTGAACAAGTATTTGGACACATTCGAAATGTTGTAAATATATTAATTTCAATTTATGAAATCGTGCAGGAAAAATAAAATAAAACTACTTACGTTTAATTGTGATGGTCAGTAAAATTGAGAAGATGTACGCCACTCAAAATCGTCATTCGTTCAGCCGTCAATAATGACAGGTCATAAATGTCAATATGTTTAATTGGCTCTGTAAATCGTGAATTCCGCAAAATGGGCGCTTTAGAACTTTCTTCCTCAGATATTCTCTTGAAAAATCTTAATTTACTGATACATATTATGTGTATACCGTTTCGTTACTGTAGTGTAGGGGGTTAAGGCATTTTGATACCATTTTGGAGGTCCCTGAATCGATTCCCAGTGAAGTCGAATCGAGTCGTTTTTATTATATTGTAGCATTTATTGTCCTGGGAGCGCAGGAGAGATAACCATGCTTTCACCTTCGAAACGATCAGGACAACACTGCGTCGATGCGTTGTTGTGCTTTATACTTCACTTGGTGTAGATAAAATTTAGAAGAATTTATTATCTAATTTTAATTTCATGGTGCATGTAAAGCTCTACATACTCGATAAATAATATTGTAATTTGTATACATATGTTATCTACCTTTATTTTTGTACAGTTCTCTTGTGTTTCATAAAATAAATGTGTTTTTGACTTAAACATTGATATTTATATATCCATAAAAGAAAGAATATTATTGTGAATAATCGCGCTACGTATGTTCCAAACAAATCCATACAACAGATCCAAAAAAAAAAAAATGCCAGACCATATGTCCAAAATTTGTTCTAAAACTGCCGAAACAATGACTTTTATTGTAATTTAATATTAATACTTATAAGAGTGCTTTAATCAAATATAGTGCCATTTTCATTTAGCGTAAGTATCGAAAAGTCAGCAAGAATAGTTAGGCTGATTTTTTTCAAATTCTGACAACAATCAAAGATTCTAAGAGCATTGTTATTTTCATCTTAAAATGACCCTCTTCTCAAGGATAAATTTTCTTGAATAATTAAAAAACACGATGTGTTGATGAAACTCGTAAATCTTGAAAACTATTTAATTTGTCTCGTGTCGGGAATTAGTAGCAGTTTCGAGGACGCAGAATGTAATTACTTACAAATTGATTGAATTATTTCGTAATGCCATGTTGCTTCCTTGACGCCGATTTCGGATTGAAAATATATTGTTTGTTTATTTAAAATAGTTCCGTCTCTAGAAGGAATTTGAGATTCAACTATACCAGGTATCGGCAAATCATGGCTCACGAGCTGAATACGACTAAATTTGTTTACAAAAATGTAAGAAATGTTAGAATTTCACCACTCACCGAGATGTTTGTCGAACGGTTTCGAGACGTACCAGTCTCTTCGTCAGGACAATAACTACAAATGCATGTAAAGAATACTATGCGTCCTTCAGGGGCGTGCTTTCCGGTTAGGCAGAAATGTGATGCCTATTCTAACTTACCCGCTTGACATAACCACTTACCGAGATTTTCGTCTACAGGTTTGGAGACGTACCAGTCTCTTCGTTAGGACAATCACTACAACTGCATGCAAAGAATACTATGCGCCATTCAGGGTGGGCCTACATATAGGCAGAAATGTAGTGCCTATCCTAACTTACCCGCAGTAGTACCAGCTTACCTTACTACCTACCCTAGTAAGAAGTACCTACCTAGCTTACCTTACAACATGCTTCTACTGCCTACCCTAATTAATTCTCTGTGCACGCCACTGGCGTCACTACCTATTCGCACACTTACGACACATAAAATGTTATTCACATGCGATTTTGGACGATCCGAGGACCAACATGCTCTAAGGATTGCAGAACAACATGCACTAAAGGCCGAGGGCTGACATGCACTTATTAGTCCATAAAATAGTAACTCAGTGTATGTTAGACCTAGGTCTTAAAACCAGTTGAAGAAAATTTTATAGTCAAAACTAAAATTGTAAAATAAAACACTTGTTTTTTTACTACTTGAGTTTATTTTATTAGGACGACTAGGTCTAAATATAAACAGCTTATATTTAGACTTGAAGATAACTAGTCGTAATAATAAAATAATCTCAAGTGGTAAAAAACAAGTGTTTTTGTTTTAAAAATTCATCATGTCTTACCACAAAGTGAATGCCGAAACAATAAATAAAATGTCAAAAATAAAAGTGGCTTAAAACAAAGTTTTAGTTTTATTTTGTAAAATTTCCTTGTCTTTTGTAAAAAACCTAACTCTTTGAACTATGTATATTTTTTCTTTTGACTTGTGAGTTCCCCGACCGGTGCGCGGTGGCCTAAAATAACGATCTCGAAATATTATCTATTATTTTCGAAAAAAAAAATCATAAATTTATGAACATCGAAAATAAAACACATCATAATTGTTAAATTGTCCAGACCTGTGACGTATCACAATAATTGGAAATTATTTCACGTTTGATTATTTTACTTGTATCAATCAAATTATCAAAGGTTGAATCTGATTTTACTAATAATTTAATATGTTACATATGTATATCGCTACATTGAAAGCGACAAACTAAATGACGGGAATAATTATTCAAGTGAATTAACGTTTCAATGAACTATTGAAGATTATATTATATAATGAAATTACGACTTTAATTAAACTTCCACTAGTTTTTTTTTGTATATATATATGTATATATATATATATATATATATATATATATATATATATATATATATATATATATATATATATATATATATATATATATATATATAATATGTGTGTACATAATATTCTTCCTCTTTGTCCTTGAAATATTTTTTAAGGTTTTCGGAAGCTATTTTTAAGATTTTTGAAGGTTTATTTTATCTTAAAATTTAATGGGTCCATCTTGTGGGGTGTTGTCTTTAATTGGATAATTATGTTCGATTGAAAAATACACACAGCTCACAAAAATCAACTGAAGGTACCAACTAACATAAGAAAGGAATCCAACCACACGGCATATACAACTCCATAAAAAATGAATGCAATATGGATGTTCGATAACGGGCAGAATGTTAAATATTACACAAGTAAAAAGTGATCACTTAAGCCAGCCAAATACCAGATCGTAAACCATGGAATAATACTCAGATTTCCACCTTATTTTGTTTTAAAACGATAGATGCTTCGTCTCAAATAAACAAATAATATTATCTGTATAATAATCACGAGATACTTTACGAGTAACTTTTAACGAAAATTATTTTGTTCGTGATAAAAGAAAAAATATGTATAAAATGTAAAACGCGAGTAAAAACAAAGAATTATTACTGTTAAGATATGAGGTAATGTGTTTTTTTATTGTTTAGCTTCAGTGAAATGAGATTTTTTACAACGAAATAAAACCACAATCCTACTAAGGCACGTTGTTAGAAAGCGTTTTAAAGGACTTTTATGAGTCAACGTTTTACACGGAATTGAACATTTGTAGGATACTTATGCATAGTCGTACCAGCATTAGTTATCAAAGTAAGTTTTCTGCTTCAGGGATAAATGCCTTTGTGGTCACAGTGCGTCACAGCGTTGCCAACTTCAGGGATGTTAATTGTACTATTGGGTTGGTTTAAACCCCATTGGATAGGCCGTCAGTAAGACACTGAAAAAATAAGGATTTATTGGATTTATCTGGATTTTCCTGAATTAAACGATCCCCTTCGTAAAATTTTAATTCATCCCTTAAATTATTGATATTTTAAAAATAAAAACCACCATAACATTTGACATCACAACATAGATGAAGAAGAAAATGGAAGTATGGGTATCTATTGTGATTTTGATCTGTCATAGGCTAGTTAAGTGGTCACTTTACACACGTGCAACATTCACCATTCTACCCATGATTGACAACCACACTTTTCAAGTTTTTGGAACCCGATATTTTTATCAATTTCATAACACAGTACATATGAGGGCACTACAGCCATCTATGTTGGATTGAGAAAAGCTTTTATTTAGTAGAGACCCTTTTGTATATGTACCCTTTTATATATAAATATTTGAATCCCATGGGGAGACAAAATAAATGCAAGTGAATTTTCACTTATCACCTTTCCTTCATGTATTGAACGATCAAACGATATGCAGTGCCCTATGCACCATTGGGAGCGAATAAGGGTACAAAATAATTGCTAATTGATGTTACCGCACTGATCTGTAAAAATAAGTCAATGTAAAAATGGAATGAAATATTTTGACCTTTTTTCAAAACAAAACGATAATATAAGCACACTTTTTGTATAACTTTATTATCACATTCTCAAACTTAGTCGAATTTTACATTTTTTGTTTTTGTTTTACAAACAAAAATGGATAAAATTAAATAAATGGATAGTATAAAATTTATTAGTAAACAGACGAAGTGATGTAAAAATGGCGAAAAAGTTATATTTTAATATTTGTATGTCAAGGTGAATGTTTCATTGGCAGTCCTATATAATAAATATTAATTTGATATGAACTATTTTTTAAGGTACGTAATACCAAGAATGAATGATGTTTACAACAAAAAATATTTAGTACCTGTGCTGGATAAAAGAAATGACTGCTTACATAATTCGAAAATTCATTTATTTATGATGCTCTGAAATGTTAATGAAATTTAAGCATTTTAATCAAACTTTAAACTCAATGTAAACCAAATAGAAATAATTCATAATCAAAGATGATGCACTAATCACGCCTGAGACATTACAATTTATTGTTAGAATCTTAACTGTCCATCTAACCTCCTCCCTTAGTTTTCCCTCTACCTCCTTTCATAAACTCCCTTTTTCCTTTGCCTTCCTTATTATCAATGTCAATTTGTAATTTATATATTTTTTAAATGCTCAAGTACTATCTACTCTGTGACTGCAAACAGCTATGTATGCTAATAAACGTTTTGATCAATATCACTAGTCTGTTTTTGGTTGGTTGGATGATATTGCTCTACAGCAATAAACCCGCTAATGTACTTATTTCTAATTTATTATTAGATTAAAACCAATATTTTTAGCTTTTCCACTTTTTTTTTTTTTTTTTTTTAAAAAAAGTGGAAAAGCTAAAAATATTGGTTTTAATCTAATAATAAATTAAAAATGCAATTCCATCACGAAGTGTCAGTGGATAATATAGTACTTATTTCTTTTGTGTACAAAAAGTTTAAATAAATAAATATTGATAACTTACAATATAACATTGTTTGATATCACTTTATATCTTATTTTAACTTAATTATAATGTCGACCAGTTTCGAAGCAAACGGCTTCTTCACAAAGACTATTAATTGCCAACTCAGTATTTATGAGTCTTGAGGAAAAAGCTGTTGGCTTCAAAACTTGTCGACTTTATAATTCTGTTAATAAATAAATAATGAATTGAAACAGAGTTATTCAAAAGTTACAGAGATATTTTATATTCTAGTTTTTATAGCTAGGGTACCTATACTAGATATAAATAATTTTAGGCTGAGATTTGAGAAAATGTTTCCTTTATAAAATATCCGCCTCCGTAGTGTAATGGTCAGCACGTTCGGCTACCGTTCTGGAGGTCCCGAATTCGATTCCCAAGGGGGGTAAAATAATTACAAGTGATTTTTTCACTGTCATATTTATTCGATATTACCCTGGACTAGTACCTGAAGCGGAGGGCTGATCACCTTTCCTTCATGTGTAAACGATCAAGATAACACTGCGTTTATATGACGCAGTGCCCTATTCACCTTTGGGGTGCGGATAAGGGTTTTATTTATTATTATTATTATTATAAAATATAATTCTTCCTCCTTAAAGATCTTCGGATTTGTTTGTTCCGTTATCCTTCTCTTGCGATATAAACTGCCAGCTGTCATACCATCGCTTTGGAGGTCTTCCAGGTGGTGGTCTTCTTCTGTCTGGGTTTTCTTGGCGAGCGATTTGAACCAGTATATTTTGTTGCAATCTTTTGACAAAGGCATTCCAGAAACGTCTTCGTTTTCTCATCCTCCGCACTAAACTTCATGCACAGAAAATAAATAATTACATTAGCGACTCATTGCTAAAAGCAATGTCTTCAAACCAACCAAAAACAGACTAGTGATATTGATCAAAACGTTTGATATCATATATGGCTGTTTGCCATCAGAGGGTAGATAGTACTTGAACATTAGAAAAAATCTGAATCAAAAATTGATGATAATAAGGAAGGCAAAAGAAAAAAAGACTTCAGGGTCCTTCCCTGGGTAAAAATGATTTATCTATCGAATTCCTTTTTTTCCACATACATTCATTCATTTAAGTGTATTATTGGTGCTTGTATCACACCATCAAGTTAATATAATACGTAATACCTGAAAACATACTCGATAAGTAATTATATCAGTTAGTGAGATTAGCTTCCCATGATGAAAAAAACTAAATGAACGCTGTCAAAAAATTAACGGTAGCGTGCTCCAATATGTGCGATGTTAATATTACGAAAAAGAAAGATGTCTCGAGGCGAGTTACTAAAGACTAGAGGCATAATGAAGGTGCCGTTTACAGTATACATATACTACCAACTATATGAATGTACGTTTAAACTTAAATACTGTGTATTGCCATAAGACCCAGGATTGCAGGTGTGATCAACCATTGAACGTTTTTCAGAATATTATTTTTTTACATCTCATCAAAGACGAAGAAGAATATGGAAGTCTGGGCATTTACGGGGCTGACATATTCTTCTTCATCTTTGATGAGATGTCAAAAAATAATATGAAAATAACTCCAGATAATCCAGATTTTGTGAACATGTATTTGGACACACTCAAAATGTTGTTTTCAGAATTTTTAAGTAGAGTTTTTTTTACATTTTTTGAACTTGCTTCTATTAATTACATTTTTATTTTAAGTGAAGAAAGTAAAGAAAAGTCAAACAAATTTATGAGGCGAATGTGGTTGATAATAGTAGAAAAAAAATACCGAATCAAACTTGGCATGATCAATTATATCAAATACTTAAAAGCGGTCAGGTAAGGAGTCGAAATTGTCGGCATAATAATGTGGAAACGGTGAAGATTATGTACAAAAACATATTGGTGTGGCGTTCTTAATTTATGTTATTTTGTTTTATTTTTTATTTTATTACATTTTCATTTATTATCTAGACATTTCTACAAATAAAGTAATGTATTCTTTTTACGATGTGCCTCAAAAAAAATGGCTGAGCTTTTGTTCTTATAGAGGGATTTACATTGAATATTTATATATTAAATATAATTAAGAATATAAAACAATATTTATTTGACAGTTTTATTTTTTAATTTCTCATGTGTAATAAGGATGTTTTAAAAGTCTTATTCGTAATAATAGAATTTACTTAGCGTCCGTCTGCCTTGAGACTCGAACGTCACTTCACGCCCACTTTTTTAAATAAATAAAAAATATTTTATTTTGAGAAATAAAAAAAATATATCAATATGATCCACAAAGTAATGCTTTCAATATTCAAAACAAAATTTTTCAAATTGGACATGGACATAGAATATCTAGGTACATATTAAAAAAGATAAAACGTATTCTAAACAAAAACGCTATTTTAAGAAAAAAAATTCAATTACATTTTTATAGAAAATAAAGTTGCGACTTATCGTATGTGGGGCGGGGCCTTAAATAATTTAATATTTTAATTTAAATTTTTTTAACCATATTATGTACTTACTTTAACATGTTGATTTTTTCAACACCTAAGATTTTTTTACTTAATATATATATGCATTGCACATATCTATTTTAATTAATTAAGTCCGTTATCGATTGTTGCAGACCGCTGCTGTTGAGAGAGGCACACCTGCGCCGTGTAGTACACTCCACCGTAAGCTCGCAGCTCCTCCCCTCCACTTTCCTTTGCCAGATGAATGAAAGTGAAATCACTACACGTCATTTCACATTACCCACAGTACGTGTGGTGCTATGTATGTACTCGCTGTACCGCTATTTCCGTCCGGCTCGGTAATAACCGATATTGCGAGTGACGGACATCACGTGCGGTCCACTTAGCATGCTTCACCCGGCCGAAGATACGTCATAACCGAAGTTTCAAATACGAGAGCTTTTTCATCGCTGAAATTGATATCACCATGTTTTTATCCTCACAGTATCCAATTTCGTATTGTTAAATACCGAAAAAATTAACATTTTTTTACAACATTTTGAGTGTGTCCAAATACTTGTTCACAAAATCTGGATTTTCTGAAATTACGGGAGTTATTTTCATACTATTTTTTGTAACATTCACTTTACACACGTGTAACGTTCACCAATTCTACTCATTATTGACAACCAAACTACTTAAATTCTTGGAAGTTCTATATGTATGAACCAATTCAGAAACATTGTTATTGAATCACTAGAACTTCATTGGTGAGATGAAAAGAAGCTTTTTTTTACATATATGTAATCAAGATAAAGAAAATCAAGATTTTTTCAGCATATTTTTTTATTGATATCTGCCAAAGGCTGATTTAGGTCATCACTTTGATGAATTTCAAAGCAACTGGCGAATAAATCAAGGGAATTTAAGATTAGAACAAACAAAAATTCACTTTGATAATATTGTGGGTACCACTGAATTTTTTTTAATTTGAAAGCAAAGTTTCCACTTATTATATATAATTCTCTGCTTTATGATTCCCTAGAAAATATTGTACTTCTTGAACCAATGGACACCAAGATTCATTCAACATGTTTTTTGCGGACCATCAAAAATACAGGCTTTTAGTTTTTCCGTGCTTATCCTAGGAAATTTACCTAAAGCAATTTCCATTTCGATTTAGAGCATTCACAAATTGCTTCATTTGCCATGATATACAAATACGAACGTATTAGTTTTTTCTCTGGTAACCAAAACTTCGCTTATTACGTTTTGTTTTCCTTGAATCAAGACATCTCTTGATGGCCAATTTTTGTTAATCCATTATTTATTGTGCAGGTTGATTGAAGTATACTTCCAGGTATATATTTGGCCATTTTAATTAAAATTTTACTTAGTAAATACTACTATTTCTTGAAATCTACTGTGACACGTGTTTCGATGCATTTCGCATCATTTTAAAACACCAAAAATGATGCAGAATGTATGAAAACACGTGTCACAGTAGATTTTAAGAAATAGTGGTATTTGCTAAGTAAAACATTAATTAAAAATTAATAGATTTTACCACAAAGTAACTGCCGAATCAATTAAAGAAATTTCTATTTTAGCCGTTAAACATATATTTTATTCTTAATTTTTGCCTAGTATCAGAAAAAACATCAATCAACCTGTATCTCAAAAACTAGAGCTGATAGAAAACATCAGGCGTTTTTGATATCGGCACATTAAAAATCAGTTCAAATTTCCGTCACCATTTTTTTTTCATTTTGTTGGACCAGAGTAATCAAACCTTTAAATAATTTAACTGAATCACGACATACATAACATACTTAAGTTTCAAAAATGATATAATATTACAACATTGATTAATTGCTAAGCGCTGCAATAAGAACATTCGATAATTAGTATTGTTCAGCCCATTTTAGATAATCTGTTACAGTTATGTATCCTTCAAACGAATTCCTCGATTATAGACACATTGCTCTGAGCACATACATCATTTGAAATTATTATTGTCATTACAATGCTTTGTTATTCAACCGATCTGAATGACAATGCAATGTCTGATTGTTTATTGTAGAGATCAACTGAGTGGAAACCTACCCGAACGAGATACTTCCAATAGCAATGTTCCAATGTTATGTGTTGGAAGAAATTAATTCTGTGATAATTATTTTTAACAAACATGGTGTTATAATATTGCAACTTTACTAATGTTTGTAAAATAAATACATTCAGACTAATCCCATTTAAAAAAACCTTTATCTAACATTTATTTTTGAGGCAAAGCTTCGTGCATTAATCCTTTCCTATGGTATAAATTGGAAACACATTTGTGATCATCAAAGTATAAATATTAGTGTGAATAAAAATAAAACACTTTTATAAGACAATTATTAAGTTTTTTTTTATTATAACACGACTAGTTTCGAGAACTATAAACGCTCTGATAAATACCTGAAAATACAAATTTGTTTATTTTTTGGATTTTTGTATTTTCACTTGTTTGTGAGACTATCTATAGTTTTCTAAACTAGTCGTGTTTACATAAATGCGATTAAAACGATCTTCAAATACAAATCCTAATTTCAGCGAACTTTAAAAAAATAATTCTTTAAATTAGCTTTTAAGATGAACTGATGGAATTTACGTTAAATGACTTTGATATATTATTGACATATTAGTAATATATTTGTGTATTTAAAAGGTCAGTGTAAAGACGAAAGCTCAATGACAACTCGGTTTATGTGTTTTTGTAATGAAATATTTTGTAAACACATTCAAATATCCGCCAACGTTCCTTACCTTAGAGCGTTTGTCTTACATGTATGTATCTTTCCGAGTTCAATTTCCAGGGTGATAAATATAATTATGAGAGGTTTTTCATTTATTAATATTAACCTGGACTGGTACTCAAAACGTAGGATTGATCACCTTGTGCTTATATAACAACAAATATTACACTTCATTCAAACAATGCAGTGCCCTATGCACTATTTGGCGCGGATAATATCACCAAGAAAATTTTCATTTTTGCACTAAAAAAACAATAAATTATTTGTTCCAACTTTTATTCAGGTCTAAAGGCAATATGTGAAATATAGAAGAATAAATGGGCATTTACATTTGCATTAAGTTATCACAAATGACAGATCATAGGCCCTGTAAATGTCAACACTTTCATATAGACAGATCTTCATCTATGTATGTTGATATATCTGACCTGACCACTTTTAAGCATTTGAAATACTTGATCAAGTTTTTCACGGTCTTCCTTTGGTTCCATTTCTAACTACATTTGCGTCAAAAAGTATTTTTCGATATAAAATCACTTCAGATATCGTAAAATAATGAGATATATTACGTGTTTTCTATTATTATATTTAGACATCCGGGAATCGAACACACATAGATTCATATGTCAGTACAATGCGCAATGGAAAATTTATTAACCGATGTACTAAATATTATTTATGGTATACGGCATTTACTTGGCAAAGTTCCATATAAACTATATTAATAACAAAGAAAATTAAATACACAATTTATGATCCTGCTGGAGATTTTCATTTCAGGGACAGCTATCTCGCCTTGCAATCGTACCTATAAGAAATTTTTACTTTATTTTTCGTAAAAAAAAAAAGATTTTTATATCTTTTGACTAATTTATGAGTTAGGTCGTGTTTTAAATACAGATTTTGGTATGTTTATTGGTGGATGATTTTGTAAAAATAATAAACGAAAGCTTCATAGAGAAACAAAAGCTAAGATGCATTACCCTGTCTGGCAGCGAGGGTGATTCTTCTCTTGGTGATCCAGAGTCTGACAATATGTCAGGGCCAGCTTGTGGAATACCAGGGGTAAGCTAAGTGAAGCAGAGGATACAAGTTCGTCCAAGGATAGTTGGCTAGATGACGTTGTCCATGATAGAAGGACCTACAAACCCGAGGACGAGGAGAGCTGACCCGAACAGCCTACAAAGACGATAAGTTGGGATAGAGCCAGGAAGAAGAAGATTTTAAAAATAAGTTTTACTTAGAAAAAATTCTACTATTTCTTCAATTCTATTGTTACACGTATTTTGACGCATTCCGCATCATTTGCAAGAAATAGTGGAATTCACTAAGTAAAACTGAAATTAAAAATGTATAGATTTTTCCACAATGTGACTGCCGAATCAATTCACAAAAGATGAATAAAAATAGACAATTTTGTCTAAATAACGTTTTCATAAAATTATTAAATAAACGAGTATGCGTCGAATTAATCTTTTCGTGTGTTTTAATAATATTATTTTACATATGGTCGAAAAACTTAGATTAACATGTCACATTTCCTTTTCTAAACCAAACTATACGCGTACAGACTACAGCTATCAAATCAAAGACTAATGGATTTCTCAAATAATTAAATGGATGGTATTTATCAGAACAAACAAAAAAGATAAGTTTTTTGGATTTTTTCTTTTCTTGCTATTTTCATCATTTTCTATTATAAACCTTCCACATGTCTTTGATGATTTGAAAATATTCTCTTTTATATGGCAATGAAATGCCTTAAATGATTTTAAAAAATCCTTTTTATATCCCTATGATATATGTACCTACGATGATTTATAATATTCTCTTTCGTGTAGGTACCTGATGATGATGATTTTAAAATATTATCTTTTAAATACCCATTACAAACGTATCTTATAAATAGAAGATAATCAATTTAAACAAAATTTATTGATTTTTTACATTAAGTAAGTTTTAGTTGTAATTGTTTTTCGCGTATGCTCTCTGAAGTTTGTTGATGGAGAAGGTATCCACATAGAAAATATGCAAATTTCTAATCGCTTGTACGGAAACCAGTTTGGAAATTATGATGGATTTCTGGTTCATATGACTGATGTGACATGATTGCTAGAAAACAATAGAGACTCGTATGCAAATTTAAATTGAGAGATTAATTAGGTAATAGTTCAGTTGAAAACTGTTACAGTACATTCATTAGGAACTCCAGATAGTTTTAAAAAAGCTTATAAGACGTAAGCTGGGAGTTTAAAAATAATGGATGAAAGTAGATTTAATGCAGTCGAAATGCGATTATTCTGACAAATTTAAAAGGGAAAAAAGTTCGAATATCGTAAAGGTTCAGTAGACTATTCACAAAGCATTAATGAATTTGTAGATTTGTGATAAAATATTTAGAACCCCAGACCCCAAAATAGCTTAAAAGACGTAAACTTGGAGTTTGAAAAGGAATGATGAACCTAGACTGAATGCAGTAAAAATGCTATCACTCATATAAATTTGAAAGGTAAAAAAGCTTAAATATCTGGGTGTGGTCCTGTATGAACGAAGGCAATGTGAAGTGATGGGGCAAGTAACAAGGCTGCAGCCATCTCAGGTTGCCCGAAAAATTCTACATGGAAACACCCTGACATGAATATCGGCATCAAAATTGTAATATATAAAGCTTGTTTGCAACCCATCATGACATATTGGATCAAATACAGATAGAACACTGCAGTAATGAAAAACGTGCTAAGAGTTTCAGAAATGAAGACTCTAAGAAGCATATCTGGTAAAAGTCTAAGAGGTAGAATAAAGAAAAATAGGCAAGATCGAAAATGTCATTATGTGGGGAAGGCAACGAAGAAGACAGTGGTATGCGCATTTGAGGAGAATGGTACCATCCAGAATCCTCACATTATATTGTACGGCCAAACCTAAGGTAGACGACGCCCAGGTATATCACCAAAGAGATGGATTGACAGCTGGAAATCGATATAGTAGGAGGCTAACCCCTCTTAAAAACAGGCCACAAGGCCTACATCAAGAGGAAGAAGAAGACGAACAGTTAAAGTGCAAAAAGCGTGATTGCGCTTTCAAATAGTTTCTGTCAAAAATATATGGCACAAAAATAGTTAAGAGATTTTGTACAATTTTAGAAGTCATCTTTTATCAATTAAGTGGTCAAAAACATGTCTCTTTTTTCTGAAACCATAATTAGTGTCATAATATGGAAAATTTTGCCACTTTAATTATTATAGAATGTCAACTTTTCACAAATATTCGTAAATAATAGTTGCAAAATATCATCGCAAATATTATGCAACTAACGTTTCTGTTTTGGCTGTTTATGGAAAAGCTAACTTTCAGTTTTGATTTCATTTAAGCTTTTGCTTGACGCCCAAGTCTACACAGTTTTCAACTCTTTCAAACTTTTTTCAAACCTATTATATAATAGCCATTCCAAAAACAAAAATATATTTTAAATAAGAAAAAACTTTACATTGAAGCAAACTTGAATACAATAATATTAATTTATATTTTAAATATATTACAATTTAAAGCATTTACTTTGTGGTTACTTTTTTTCCAAAAATGTTAGTAGTATTATCACCGTAATATAATTCAGTTTTTATCATTAATTGATGCCTCTGTTACTTTCCGCATTATCTTTCAACGTCCCAAGGACACAACTCGTAAAATTTAGACATAGATTCACATACGGTGTTTGAAAACGATGCGGAATTACAATAGATTACAATAAAATCACAATAGATTTTAAGAATGTTAATAATTATTGGTATTTACCAAGTAAAAGTTAATAAAGTTAATGCTAATCAAAATGTTGAATAAACATTCAAATAACTTATATAAATCGATGTTAATATTTTATTTGTTAATTAACATTTCACTTGGTAAACATATTTAAAAAAAAAACTATTTTGAGACTTTTTTAAAGCATTGTTTTCACACACCGTTTGCGAATCTAAACTTAAGAGTTGTGTCCTCAGAACGTTAAAGGATAAAGAGGGGATGAGAGATGTTTCTTATTTCAAATCAATTTATGGATAAGTAAATATTTGAGTTGAATAATTTTTATTTATGTATTATCTGAATTTTTAAAATATTTTTAATAAAAATGACATGAGGAACCCTTTAAAAAAAAAATAAAAAATTTAAATTAATTTACGTAATTAAATAAATGGTCATTCTTTGACTGAGAAAACTAAAGATTACTGTCTCTCATGACAACCATTTTACATTTCATAAAAAAAAAAACAAAATAGAATACCTGTTGAATTAATTACCCACCTGTTTTGTTCGTATTATTTTGCCTCATAAAATAGACAGAAAATACTTAATCCATTTTATGACAGATACGCATAAGTTTATTTTCAACTTAAAACATAAAAAGCCATGTCTGAAAAAAACGAATTTTCAAATCTGTTGCTGCGATTTTCAGACTATTAAAACAGACATTTTAAAAGCAATTTTTACAGTTAATAAAACTTTCATTACATCACCAACTAGAGAGCCATTTGTTTATTTGAAATTGCTTTTAAATGGCTGAAATGTTTTTTAATTTTTTTTTAATGGATGATAAATGTATTATGTTTAAAAAAACTTATATTTTTCGGAAATAACAAATTGCTTGTCATTTCCATCACTAATTAAAAAATATAAAACTAGAAATAAAATAGTATATGATTCCACATCCTGATATCGTGCTTGTAAAACTGTTTGATGTTGCAAACGATACGATTTTGAATGGTCGTTGAGATGTCCGAAATTATAAAAAAAAATAAAGAAAATTATGTTAATTTAATTTTACAACTTTTAATTATTGTAAAAGCGTGTAATAATACAATACTTAACTCATTAATAACTAATTCAATTTAGATTCGTTTTGTTAGAAAAAATATATATAATCATGTTTTTCAACCCCTGTCTAGTTGTCAGACATTGTATAACATAGATTTTTGTCTAGCCTCACACCAGTATGACGATATCGGTTACGACGAAACCCATTTGCTGGTCAAATAAAATTCATGTGGAAACAACTACATACATGTTATTTTATTATATATATATTTTTTTTAACCCTTATTCGCTCCCTGATGGTGTATAAGGCACTGTATCATATAAACACAGAGTTATCTTGATCGTTAACACAATTAAAGGTGATCAGTCCTCCGCTACAGGTACTAATCCAGGGTAATATTATGTAATATATTGGTAATATATGTAATAAAATAACACTTCAATTAAATGATGCTGTGCCCTATGCACCATTGGGGTGAAAATAAGGGTTTGAAGATGAAAAATTAACAGTACATACTTTTTTTAAAAATAAAATTACATAATTTAAAACAGTAAGTATATACATAAAAAAAAAATTCACATATATTAGGAGTAAAAAAATGGTTATATTTTAAATAGAACGTGCAAATATAATCTTGCGTAGTATTGTAAAAAATCTTAACAGTAATTTGATTGTGCTCAAATCACACTATCACTGAAACCAGCCAATGACAGCTCGTTAACCTTGTTTTAAAGAAAACCTCCATGTTACCGTTTCAATAACATTTTTTAAATCTATTTTTCGATCAGTAAACATAAATGGAAGGTCTGCATACAGTACACAGGTTATAGAAAACTTTATTCTAAGCAAGGTGTGTTCTTACTTTTCTGCATTGAGTTCAATCTTGATTAGTACTCAACTCATAGTTCAAAATGTCACAGGATGTTATGAAATAAACTCATGTAAACTATTTCAATAATAATAATAATAATAACACAGGTATAATTGGTCACACACACAAGTGTATAGAAACACAGGAACCTATATGATTTGTTAATTCCATGAAATTCGAAATAAACGCCTCGGGTGATCGTATTATATAAATACCAAAGGTGCGAACGTTTGGTCGAAATTAACAAAATGAACTTCCTTTATAAACATATTTGATAACCGAACTTTGCAAATATTGTGCAACCATTATTGTAAACTCGGTCAATTTAAATATCACGCGATTTGGAGCGATGGAAAACGTCATTTTATGACGTTGTAGTATTTTCTCATGATTCCGATAATTATTAATATACCCAAAAACAGGTATTGCGTAATCGCTGTCATACACCCACACTTACACACTAACACACATATTTATATATATATATATATATATATATATATATATATATATATATATATATATATATATATATATATATATATATATATATATATATATATATATATATATATATATATATATATATATATATATATATATATATATATATATATATATATATATATATATATATATATATATATATATATATATATATATATATATATATATATATATATATATATATATATATATATATATATATATATATATATATATATATATATATATATATATATATATATATATATATATATATATATATATATATATATATATATATATATATATATATATATATATATATATATATATATATATATATATATATATATATATATATATATATATATATATATATATATATACTCATACATATAAATATTTATAAATATATTTCATAATCCATCTAAATATTACCGTTGGTTTTCTTTATATGTACATGTTGAATTTTAGAATTATTATACTAAGAAACTGATATTTTTTGTAATAAAACTTTAGAAATATAAATATTTACAAAAACTTTTTTTTTTTATTAAGACAGAATCAAAAAGTTCATTTGTATTGGATGCGAGAAAGAGATAATGTTATGTTTAAATTCAAAAAAATATTAAGAATGGCTTAAATCAGAGGTTCGCAGTAAGTATGGTATTATTGTGTGAAATGCAATGCACCCAATATCATGTTTTATATATTTTTTTAAATATATATAGTACATTAAAACGTCACAAAATGACTTGAGCTCAAGTTAAGGGACAATGACAAAGATTTGGGATTTTCGTATATAAAAATCAAATCCTGGAACTATCTGTGAGAATAGTAACTCACCTATAGAATGGTAAGCGTCACCATGCCGCGGTCCATTTTTCTGCTCTCGTGATAAGGATGGTAAGAGGGTATATAAGCGCCGATGGACCAAACCCGGTCTTCACTCTCTGCTCTGATCTCGTTCAGGTTAAGTTGACTCGGTTATTAACCTGTTGAATGGTAATTTTACAACTCCGGCTAGTATATCAAAGTAAGTTGAGTGTTGCGTTTCAGCGGTGCTAAATTAGCGAGTGAACTTTCGTGAAACTGTGCGTCTCGTGGATATCTGCAAAATGAAGCTTTCGGTAAAATTTATATTTTATATCTAACTTTATTTTAACCCTACTCAAATATTATTTGATCAAATATCTGTTATTTTACTAAATTATATAAGCATTTGATAATTGTAAAAGAAACATAAAATTTTAACCTTTTTTTGTACGTTGTATATATTTTAAGTACACTTTTAACTTTTTTTAAATAAATTAATTTTACAGTTGTAAATTAAAGAAACACTATTTTATTGACAACTTTCACGCATGTTAGCGTAAATTCATAAAAAAATACACATATATAATTAAAAAAAAAACAAAACAAATTTTCTCATTCTACGAAGAAAAAAAAGGGTTTGCGGTTTCGCTTTATAAAAGCATTGTCAAAATGCATATTTTATTATAAATTTATATTGAAATTCTTATTTTTATTTTTTTTTCACAAAGTATTTTACTGTAAAAAAATCTACAGAATTTTAAATCTCTTTATTTTGTTTTTTTAAAATAAAAATCTATTTTTAGAAAAACACAAGTACGCCCCTGATGCTACTCCTAGCTGTAAACATTTGATAGAACTGTATCAATTGTATTAAATCATACGTGTATGCATAAAAATAAATAAAATTCAAAAAAAAATATTTTGAAAAAATAAAAATAAAAAATCATAATTTTTTATTTAAAAAAAAGGTTTTTGTCGGTCGCGAGGATTGTATTCTAAATATCCAATTTTTGTGAATAAAATATTAAAATTACAGTATTTATTATAAACATTTAATGATATTTGATACAATTTTTGATACATATTCGGATTTTTTTACAAAGGATCAACACTAGTTTTAGTGATAAAACTAAGAAATCTATCATTAAGGGTTTACATTTTCTTCATGTATCTACTACATACATGTTGTTCTACACAATAAAGATCATCACCAAACTTTTTTTTGTTTCTAAGCCTTTTCAATAAGGTTTTGAAACATTTTAGTGAAATGTGTCAAAAAAAAATTCAAAGCTGTATAAATTATAATATTTTTTTACAATGAACATGCGTTACTGATATCAAGGGTTTATTTAGACTCAATAATAAGCTTACTGTTCGCTTCCAGTAAACCGTTTATCCAGACCTTCTGTGAGATATAATGCGAATGCGCTGAAGTACAGAACCGCGTTACGAGGAGAAACATTATCATGAAAATTGACTATTATTTTTCTTGAAATAAAAACAATTCTATAAGAGCATTTTGTTGAGTTTATTAATATAAGCACGGCTAGTTTCAATCACTAGTGATCTTCTGATCAACAGGTGAAAATATGAATATTCAAAAAGAGTTTGTACATATTATCACCCGTTGATGAGAACATTTATACTTCTCAAAATAGTCGTGTTTACAATTATAAACTCAAAAGTGATTTAATACAAGTATTTTATTTTTATGGTATATTCAAAGCGTTTTGTTACTTCACACAGTTAATGCCAAATCAAAAAAAAATGTTGTTCTTCACATTTTTGTAAAAGTATTTTAAATTAAAAGTTGCCTAGAATTGACGTACAAAAATATTTTCATTTATCTGGAAAATTATAAGTATTAAAAAACGTTTTTGTGGTTAGTAGAGAATAATAAGAATGACTTATTTAAAGTTTCAAACCAGAGCCAGATTGAGGTAAAATATATGAAGAGCTTGTAATTACAAACTTTCAAAAGCACACTTAAGCAATTTCGGAACCATAAGTTTATAATTTCGTCATTAAATAAGTAAAGAAGTAATTACATTTTAAGGAATATTTTGTAACCAAAAATTTGAAGCACTTTTTCTTTTGATCCTTAACCTTCAGTTTTGATATGAATTATATTGAAAGATTATTAAAAGTGATGGTTGTGTTAGAACTTTCAAATGTGGTTTTGATTATTTTTTGATGTGTTAACGACTTTACGATTAAACATGTACCGGGGTACAGTTATGCTAAAGACGAGTCACAAAATATGAAATTAGTTCAAACGGTAATATTTCTATCACTTTTAATTTTAATATATATATCCAATATTATAAGGGATGTTTTAATGAGAAAATTATTTTTCAATTTTAAAATTTGCTTATTTTTCGATAACATTATTATTTTTAAACGTTACGTTATAGAGAACTTCAGTAACGAGTTTAGATGGACAGCTTGTTTAAGATGCCATAACTTTTAAGTTTGTAAGGTATAAAAATCACTGAAAACTTTTCTTATACAATTTAGTACAACGTTTTTTTTATGTCCAAATGGATAAACCTCAAAAACAATTTACTATATACCATTTGTTACATTGTGTATAAAAAAAAATATTTGAAAATAATTTTCTTGGTGCCAACATTCCTTAGCTTTAAAAGATTACTTGAAATAATTATGGTGAACATTTTGTATAACATTAAATAAAAAATTGAATTTCGAGAACTTACAAACTGTTGGCACGTTTTCCTTTTGTCATTTGTTTCAAATTTTCATCGAAAATACGAGAGTTTTAATAAGTATTACTATTTAAAGATTTTTAAATATAAAAATAAAACGCTCTTATAAGACTCTTTATGAGTGTACATATATATTTTTTTGTTTATTACTATTTTCACCTGTGGATAGAACATCCAAAATTCTCGAAACTAGTCGTGTTTACATTAATAAACTCAAAATTGGTCTTATACAAGTGTATTATTTTTATATTTGAGTCATGTTATTCCACAAAGTAGATACCAAATAAATAAATAAGGTAAGATAACAACTATCTTGAGGTTTTAACACTAGTTAGGAGTATAATAATATGTACGGTTCATACATATTTAGTACTATTATTTTGGTAACCTCGTGTATGAGACCTATGAACGTGACTTAATCACTTTAACACAAAGGAAGTATTTTGGATGTATGTACAAAACATACGAAAGGGTGTTTCACACATCAAAGTAATTTATATATTTATTTAAGAATTAAATACTACTTGAATTTACATTAAGTATATAAAAGAAAAGTAAACTCCGTTTTATCCATACATAGCTGACAAAAACGGCTTTGGTCAAAATTTAATGCGTGAATAAGGCGAAAAATCGTCGAGTGTACTTGTATTTAACATTTTATAAAATTATACGAAACATAAAAAATTTAAATGCTGGATTTTTTTTTTTATATTTTACAAACATAAACTACATTAAAATACAACATTTTTTTACATACTTTATATGTATTTGAAAATTCAAAACAAAATAAACGAAATCATAAAAAAAGAAGAACTTTTGTATTTTAGGACATTTGAACTGGCTAAGAACAAAATTTTTTTCTGTATCTAAATAAATTTCCAGAAAAATTCGATTATTTCGTATTTTTTGCCAAAACATCAAATCAATACGTTAAGCTATATCATGACTTTAAGTACATTACACGTATTATGCGTAATGTACTTTTTTCATCTTTTTGTTTTGGTTGTATCATGTTTGGCTAACTAGCATTTACTTTTTTTTTTCTAAAATACAAACGATAATTTATTTTGTAAGATCCAAAATTATTTTAATTAAAAAAATATATGACACCAAGATTTTTTTTTTAAAAAAGTAGTAAGTCACGTAAAAACCCAGACTTATTTATTGAGATGCCAAAAAAAAACCTTGATAAAGTTTATGCTTTTGATTTCTTATAAGCATTTAAAAATACAGATTTTTGACCCCTTTGGTTTCAGAATTCGAAATTTTAAATTAATGGCGCATTTTGTCGTACAACACTTTTGTATTTTTTTGGAGTTCTTTATTTTGATCATTATTTTTACGAGTATGATCCAATACATACATTTTTGATAACTACAATAAAGATACCGCTGAAGTAAGCTATAAAAAATCTTTTTGTTATAATGAGTATTGAAAAAGTTTTTGAAATACAATTTTAGCGAATCTGCTTTATTGTAGACGCTTGCTAATTTATGACATCTATAGAAGCGGAGCAACTTTTCAATCTGACAACAAAAGCAATAGAAAGTATTCCGCTATCCTTTAACGAGCAACGTACATGTTTGAAGAAAGATAATATATGTATACATAATGTGGATATAAGATATCGTACACAATACGAATAATACTGCAATAAGTTTAATGATGTTTTTTAGATAAAGTAAAAACCTAACTCTTATATTAGTATGTGAGGTCCGAATCCAAGATTATAATCACACACATGAAAAACGCTAGAAAAAATCATACATTTTTTTGTTTTAGCTTATAATTTGACCGTTCAATTTATTTACATCATTTTGAGTATGTCCAAATACTTAAATAAATTACTCCTATAGTTGGAGATAATCCAGATTTGTGAACAAGTATTTGGACATACTCAAAATGTCGTAATTTTTTTCTTATTTGTTTTTCAACATTTAAATAACCCAACCTATCTTTAGCATTGTTTCTGGCTTTGGATTAAATATATCTTAATATTTCTTCTACATTGTTCCAGATTTTGTCACTTTTGGTCATCGGCTGCGTGGTGCTTTGCTCTGGAAAAGAAGTAAAAGAGGATGCGAAAAACAACAATAACAATAAAGTTGTTGATAAGAAGACAGATAAGAGAGGAGCCGTAGAGATTCAGGCTTCTAATTCCGCTTATATTACCCCCTCCCCGCATCTGGCAGCTGGTAATTATTGTTAGAACGAAAACCAACATTTTGTATTCTTAAGATAGCGTAATATATTTTTTTTAAGCTAGGAAAAAAAAGTGACCTATCTTTGTTCGCAAATCTGGCTTCGTCCACTTACAAGTTATTTGTATATACAAAATGTTGAGTGTGTCCAAATACTTGTTATTTTTTGACAGCTCATCAAAGATGAAGAAGAATATGGAAGTCTGGGCATTTACGGGGATGACGGTTTAAGCGATCAAATGATAAGCTAAAATAATAAAATGAAAATGATATTTTCCGGCGTTTCTTATATATGTGATTATAATCCAGGATGGACCTCACATACTAATAAAAGAGTTTCTGATCAATAAAAGGCTTCTTTGCATTTCACCATTAGATGTCTCTGGTGAAGTTCTAGTAATTCAAGAACAATGTTACAAAATTGGTTCATATATATAGAACATCCAAGAATTTGAGTAGTGTGTTTGTCAATAATGGGTAGAATTGGTGAATGTTACACGTGTGTAAAGACTTCCATATTCTTCTTCATCTTTGATGAGATGTCGAAAATATTGTGAAAAAATATCTTCTTTAATTGGAGATAATCCATTTGTGAAGAAGTATTTGGACACACTCAAAATGTTGCAAATATTTCTTCACAAATTTGGATTATCTCCACTCAAGTGCTATTTTTTAATTTTTTTTGACATTAGACACATGACTTAGCAAATTATTCCTTATTCGAAGACTTATGTTTATGCTCGCACGTGTCAAAGCAAGTATCAACTTTAACCACACGTAAATGCTACACACAAAGAAAACAGTGTGTACTTGTTCCTTCAATAATTAATTTCATGCTTTTTTTATATCTTTAGAATTATGAAAAAATTATTTTGTCAGAATCTCATTATTGTTAACGCAGTGAACTTGTTGACTGCTGTAATGTGTTTTAATGTTTTATTTTCCTGATTTAAATATCTAATCATGCGTTTTAACCTATTATTTTCCTTCCTGTTAACAGTATCTCATGGACCTACCGTTATTCCATTAGGAACATCATCTCCTGGGATTGTTTATGCTCCTCAAAAGCAGATTGTGGCTACAGCATCCCCATCTCAGGTAAGATCAATTATCTGATACATTATCTTCACTACTCACTATATTCATAATGTATTATCACTTACGGTATTAAATTTACATCATATTCACGTAACAGTTACGTTGATCCTTCAAACGTGAAATAAAATCAAGAACGTTAGTTAATTTAAGGGGTGTGGAATTTAAAAATAGCATTAAAAAAGATCTGTATAGATCGGTATTTGAGTACAATCTTTGAAATTATCTCTGTCATTTAAATGATACAATTTTAAAAAAATAATTTACCCTTTGTTTTTAAAATGAAAAATAGATTTTTTGGAAAATGGAAATAGCGCGAAACACCGTGTGTGTAGGCGTGTGTGTATGTATAACATTATAATTATTATTAACTAAAATAGTTATTTCAAGATTTTTAATCGATATTTTAACAAAGGCGGGGAAGAGTGTATATGTTTGGGTATTTGTTTGGGTGTTTGGGTCATTGGCTGGTGTAAATGATCACTTTAAACACTGTGTCATATTCACCATTATTCATTTGAACTAAACTTTTGAACTAAATTTTTATGAAAATAATTCCTTTTTGGAAAAAAATTCTAAATTTATGAATTTTTTTTTCAATATGTGTAGAAATGATTTTTGCCATTATACATTAGAACGCATCTACATTCTATGAAATCTAATCACAGCCAATGGTGCACAAAGTACTGTATAGTTATGAAAAGTGTTCAATTCAGGAATAATTTATTGAAGGTAAAATGAATTTCCAGGATAATTTTAGGAAACATTCCGTCTTTAAATTGGTGTTATTTATTTATGGTCTCCTGAGAAGCAATTAAGTCATGCAAGGTAGACAAACGCACTAACCGCTACGGAGGCGGAGGCGGATAAATAAATCTATTAGAAAAAACTATATTTTTGTATTAAATTTTTTCTGACAATTTTTCTTTAATAAAAGTCATCAGTCGTTTTTATAAGACGTTCATTATTTCAAAGGCACTCGCAATTTGTCAAGCCTGTTCTAACGAGAGAACCTAAGTGCGACTTGAAAGAAATTCACGCCAAGAAATCTTTATGGTTTGTCAACTGTCTCATCTTATTCAAGAGGATGGTGAAATGATAAAAAAATCTTCAGTTTGGAAAATATTTTAAATAAAACTTTTGTCATCATTCATCTTAAATCTTTTAAATTTATTCCCATTGTTAATATTTTTCAATCAATTTATCACCATCATATTTTGATAATATAATTAAATATACAAATAAAACACTCGTTTAAGACCACTTTTTGAATTTATAAATACAAAAACGACTAGTTTCGAGAAATACAAATGAAAATCAACATGTTTGCAAAGACAGGTGAAAAAATAATAAGTAATTTGTATTTTCAATTTTAAATGCACGATTTTTTTTTATATTTCATATGCGATGGGCAGAATTTAGTTTAAATTATCACTTGTCGATTAGAAAATCAATAGTTCTCAAAACTAGTCGTCTTAACATTAATAAAAATTAAAAAAACTAGTCTTGTGCTAGTGTTTTATTTTTATATTTAAATCAATATGTTATTCCACAAACTTAATGTCAAATAAAAAAAAAACATATGATTGAACTAAGCACCTACTTATGTTGCTTAGTTATTTATGGTTAAAACCAATTTGATTAGATGCAGATGCTAGATGCAGGATTCGAACCAGAGACGCTAGGAATGCAGTTAAGCCTCCATGAAGCCCGGTTATCGATTTTATTTCAATCTTTAATATATTTAAAGGCACCTCACTTTTTGGGACCTCGATTCCAAAATTAGCCTTCTTATCCGAGATGTAATTTCTCCCTAAAAAGTGAATTAAATCGTTAGGAAAATTTACGAGAAAACTTGTAAAATATTTCTCACAAAGGCATGTGCCTGTCACCGAATGAGAAATTTACGACTCGCCCGCCACTCACTGCGAGTAGGAACCATAATTCGCCTTACAATCATCATAAAAAAATGACGTAAAACACGTCACCAGAATCAATCACGTCACTAATAAAGTGCCTGCGTAATATACAACCGGTCATTTGATAACCGTTCGATTTTTACGACTTATAAAAATAACGCCCGTATAAAGGCTCCAGCCCTCGAGGAAAAACATTATCATAAGATCTTATTTTGCTTTTTGCGACTCAAAATTATATGGGCAACGTTTGCGTTATTTCGTAATGTCAAGTGTGACTATTTTGCGTATTCAAGGGTATAATAATATAAGAAAGTAAAACCCGGGAAAAGTTACCTTTAACATGCAAAATACAACGTGTACTATAGTATAATAATGCTTACATTATCGATATAACATTTTAGCACCCTTATATGGATTAAAAAGAAAATGAAATTTTTAGTTTAAGTTTTATTTAGTAAATACTACGACACGTATTTCTATGCATTCCGTATCATTTTCAAACGCCGTATGATGTAAAATGCATCAAAACATTTGTTACAATAGATTTTTAAAAGTAAAGAGTAGTATTTACTAAGTAAAACTCAAATAAAAATGGACAGTTTCTTAGGACTTTATTGTGTACTGCCAGTTTAGTTTTTGCTCATGTGGTTTTATTTGCTGCAACTGAATTTAGAACACTATTTACTCTGTTCCCAGCATTCACTCTCTTTTTACATCATTAATAAATAATAAAACTCTTATCCGCACCCCAATGGTGCATAGGGCACTGCGTCATATAAACGCAGTGTTATCTTGATCGTTTACACAAGAAGGAAAGGTGATCAGCCCTCCGCTTCAGGTACCAGTCCAGGGTAATATTGAACAAATATTACATTGAAAAAATCACTTATATTTATTTTACCCCACTTGGGACTCGAACCCGGGACCTCCAGAACGGTAGTCGAGCGTGCTGACCATTACACTACAGAGGCGGATGAAATCATTATGAATCATTATCAATTTTACATCATTATGAATCATTATCAATTTAATACATTTTAATTCATAAAAATGTGATTTTTCTTTTCATGAATTTAGAGCTCACACATTGACATATAATATTTACGGAAAAATGTTTTATATTTCACTTCTAGGGTTGATTCATTTCATTTCAAATACCCCCAGTAAAATTGAGCCATATTAGAATTTGGAAGGAGGTGAAGTGCGCTAAGGTAGTGTAAATGGCGGGAAATCCCACCACGTGGTTTAGCCTTAAGGCTCTCAGAACTATACACTGTTTATTTAAAACGTGCAATCAAATCACATGATATTAAAAACACAATGCTAAAAAAGTTGTAAGAATACAACGTTTAATAGGATTAAATTATTATGGCTTTCAAAAATATATAAACACGAATCATATGCTTTAATCACTGGTATAGTGTTTAAACCATATGAAGTGCCTCATGCACCATTGGTTGATGGTGCATAGGCTAAAATAGATTGATGAATGTTACCCAATGTATAAGTGGGTGAGAAGCATTATTGATAAAATTAAGAAAGGTTTGTTGAGATGGTTTGGGTATGTGAATCGAATGAGTGGAGAAAGAACAGTAAAAGAAATTTTGTCGTTATAAATAGAAGCAGAGGAAGACCAAGAAATACTTGACATTATCAAGTATTCCTAATACTTGAAAGTGGTCAGGTCAGGAGTAAAAATAAACGAAGGGTATGTATGAGGAGATGCATGAATGTGAAAGAGGCGAATATTGTTTTCAAAAACAAATTAGTTTGGCGTTCTATTTTCTCTGCCTACCCCTGCGGAAAAGCTGATAGATAGTTAATAAGTTAGTTCAAATTATTATTGTTAATTAGTTAGTCTAAAATGATCATTTGAACCAGCCAATAACATATTTAACGCCCTATAAATTCCTAGTTTAACATATTCCCAACTGAACTTATTTGTCGCTTGATGTATTAATTCAATTCTCAATGGTTATACAATAAAACATTAATTTAATGCATATTTTTACGATGCTATTAAAAAAGTGGGTAGGTGCGAAAATGCTCAATAACTCATTTGACTGCTTTGATATATCAATTCAGTTCTAAACGTTTATACAACAATACATTAATTTTATGCATATTATTGCAATAGCGCCAAAAAATTGGGTAGGTACAAAAATGCTCCATAACTTATATGACTGCTTTGATATATCGATTCAATTCTCAACGTTTATACAACAATGCATTAATTTTATGCATATTATTGCAATACCACCAAATAAAATGGCTAGGCACAAAAATCCGAATATTTCAAATCTGCCTTGCGGAGGAATGTTAATTTTTCTGATACACGGTGCACGTATTGGACATTTGCTGTGAATGGAGTATAAAGCAAATCGCCCGAGGCTCCTCTGCGGGAAGTCCTGTTTTCAAAATTAAAAAATAGTCCAATTTCTCTTTTCAAATGCGCGGGAAGTGAATGGGATTTGATGTTTGTTTTATTTTTTTATTTTTTACGTTGATACCGTTAAAAATAAAGAATTATTTCTCTTGTTTCAATTTCGGTTCAATATTGCTTGTATTCTTGAATCATGTTTGACGGCTAATTTTAAGCATTGTGACGCAACCACTTTCTGTAGTTGTAATCTGAGCCGATGACAACATATGGTTATGATCATATTTAATGTCTTGTCTAAACTAACTAACCGTCATGCCTCTTCCCCGCAGGGGTAAGCAGAGAGGATTAAGCGCCAAACAATAGTAATTTAATTTCATTTATCGATTCTGCAGTTACTTTTTAGTACTACATATCCATTTAATTTTTTTATTTAAATTTGCCTTGGTACATACCACTTGTTCTTAAAATCTATTGTGACACGTGTTTTGATATGACACCTATTTCCGGTTGATTTTTATGTATATGCGGCGTTTGAAAATGATGATTAATGCGTTGAAACACGTGTCTTAATAGATTTAAAAAATGTGGTATTTACCAAGGGGAATTCAAATATAAAATGTTAAAAAACGCAAATTTTGTCAGTTTTTCGCCTAATCTACTAGTATCTACTTTTGTTTTTTTTTCATCTCTTAAATCTATACATAAATTATGAAAAAAAAAAACCGTCATTTGTATTTTTTATATATCAGATAGAATATTTATATTTCTTCATAGAAAATATTTTTATCTTATAATCGAAAATTCTACCCACATGTGGAAGGTTCCGAAAGCATCGCATATATACAGATTTTAAAAATTATTGCAATAATGGGCAGTATGGTGAACTTTACATAAGTGTATAAACTGATCGCTTAAGCCAGCAAATGCTAGGTCGTAAACCCTGGGTTGCTCAGACTTTTCATATAAAGAAGAAGTGTCGGGTTGTGGTCCCGTGGTTAGTGCCGCGGACTCTTAAGTTAGAGTTTCTCGGTTTGAATCCACTCTACCACAATTTGATACCTATTTCTAATAATGAGTTGCTTAGACTCACACAAATAGTATGAAATTGAAATATTTGTGTAAATAATAAGAACACAAGTATATCTCTTTAAAAAAAGATGTTGCTTATCAAGTTGAGACACGTTTAAAATAAAATAAATTAAAAACTTAAAGTTTGTAAAATACGGTATTCCCAGAGCTAAATGTTTGGTGGTATAAAAAAATCCTCTTAGATCATCGTGCTTAATAAATGATTATTTCCTCAATTCTTCGCTTTTGTTTTTATTTTTAAAGATCAATACATTGATTGCCACTACTTTCTCTGTTACAGCTTTTGTCGTTTTTTTTTCGGCACTACCTTCAACTGACTTTTCTTCCAACGCTATCAGATATCGCTCACATTTAATTGCGTCGGGCATCGTTAGATTCGGGACATTCTCCAAATAATGGAGTTAGCAGGTGCGCGCGGATGTAAACGAAAGTAATATTTTTATCTCACGAGACATCTATCTTGATTATTTATTTAGATGATGTCATTATTTGCGTTACGTTGCCATTATATTAATGATCGCAAATAAGTTTAGATACGTTTTCGTAGAAAAAATACTACCTCTAGGGACTTAAAGAACGCCCACTAATTTACGTAAAAAAAGCTTTAAAACTGATTAGACTGTTTTATAATTTATGTGTCCGCCTCCGTGGTGTAATAGTTAGCGTGTTTAGCTACCGTATTGGAGGTCCCGGGTTCAATTCCCAGGGGGGAGTGAAAATAAATATTTGTGGTTTTACACTCTAATATTTATTTAATAATTACACTGGGCTGGTCCCTTAAGTGCTGGAGTGATCACGAAAGTAACGATTAAGATAACACTGCGTCTTCGCTTCCATATAATAAATAGTATGACTTTAGATTTTATTTAGGTTTGATATTTGTTAATAAATATTATAAGATAAAATAATAATAATTTTTATTGAATAATTATACATTTATAACAATATTTACATTAAAATAAAAATATGATATTTTTGGGTCTTCTTCATTTGAATAAAAATGAAATAAGAATAATTACGTGTTTTTTATTATGGTTTTTTAATTTTAAACCTTATAAACCTACGAAATATTATTTTACATAATTCTAATAAACCTCAATTATAAATCTATTAAAATCTCTAGAAAGGTCATTATGGTATTTAATTGGATAATACTAAACTGTTTGAACGTTACACATGTACACACCGGTTATTTTTATTGATCTCTACGGTTTAAAAAGCTAACTACTTAATTGATATTGTCCGCGGAAATAAAACCCGATTAAATCGACGTATAACGAATTAATCAACACACGATGTGTGGGTAAAGTTCAATTATTTAAATCGAATTTATTTCTTAGTCCCCTTTCACATTCCCGACTGCGAGCTCGTCAAAGAAAGTAAGTAATTGCCGAAAGTGAAACTGCTCTTGAATTTTAAACAGCGTCTTTGTTTATTGACCCTGACTTGCGTAATTTGCCATGTGATCCTGCACGTATTTAAACCCACTTTATTTTTCATATAATTTTTTGATATCTCATCAAAGATGAAGAAGAATATGGAAGTCTGGGCATTTACGGGGCTGACGACCGTCATAGGTTGGTTTAAGTAATCACTTTACACACGTGTAACATTCACAAATTCTACCCATTATTGACAACCACACTACTCAAATTATTGAAAGTTCTATATATGAACTAATTTTGAAACATTCTTCTTGAATCACTAGAACTTCACTAGATCTATTGGTAAGATAAAAATAAGCTTTTTATTGAGCAAAAACTCTTTTATTAGTATGTGAGGTCCAAATCCTGGATTATAATCACATACGTGACAAACGCCAGAAAATATCATTTTCATTATTCTTCATCTTTGATGAGATGTCAAAAAATAATATGAAAAATAACTCTTAAGAGTTATTTTTCATATTCTTTTTTTACGTCTCATCATAATCGGAGATAATCCAGATTTGTAAACAAGTATTTGGACCCACTCAAAATCTTATAAACCACTTTTTATACTTAAAACTGTAATAGTAATACGTTAAATGTTTATTTATTATTGATCGAGCACATACTAAAATTATACCAAATAATTCATTAACAGCTCATATGGCTTGTCGAAATATGATCTTAGACGAACGTGATTCAAAATAATCCCATATGTAATAATTTTGAAGTTTCATTGTGTGTGTTTATACATAACATAACACGATGGAACGGCGTTCCGGCATTTTTTTTCACGGATAATTTTCTTATTTTTTTTTATTATTATCAATTTGATCAGGAAAGAAGACAACTACTTACACATTCTCCTTGTTGTTCACATTGTGTAATACCACTTAAAAACACTACTTAAGACTACTGGTTTAAGGATTACCATTCCATCAACAGGTCACACTTGGACTATAGTCTTGACTTTAAAATGTCAACTACTTTTAAATGTCAACTACTTAAACAAACAAAACTTTCGTTTCAAACGGTCATATGTCGCTCACTCTTTTCAAGAATGTCATAAATCAATAAACTTGACTATTCAGGAGAACGTTTTTAAAGTTTAAAAATATAAAACAATGTTTTAAAAATAAATACTAAGCCACTTATTGAACTTTTTACTGTGCAACCGATCTTTTCAGGTAAAACCTGAAGGTTTTGTCTCTATTTATAAAATATTCAGTATATTTAAAAGAATAATTAAACAATACCTTTTCTTCAAAATGCAAAAGCAACACTTTTTGCCCTATAGCGAATAAATATTAAGTTAAAAATATACCTTTTTTGCTGGGATATACTACATTTTCTGGGCATTCCGAAAACATACACAACCTAAAATTGACGATTTTTGATTTATGACGTTCTTGAAAGGAGTAAGCGATGTGTCATTATTGAGATGTGTGTATTAATCCCACAAATTTTATAATTTATTTCAATATGTATGTGTAGCGAGTTATCATCCTATAAAATTTTTAAAAGATTGAGTAACCCGCGAAATATTTTAGTTTTGAAATGATTTGTTTTTCATAAATTAATAAAAGCGGTTTGAACATGTACAAAAAAATATCTGAATTTGAAAATAAATTGCATACTTAACTCGTTTTTTAACAGTTGCTTCATAAACATATGATTTTTACCTTTCAGTACAGATGTACTTGTCATAATTTAACTGAATCATTTTAATACATTTATATTATCCACTGACACTTCGTGATGGAATTGCATTTTTAATATATTATTAGATTAAAACCAATATTTTAAGCTTTTCCACTTTATTTTTATTTGACCAGCGACCGGGTTTCGTCGTTACAGACATCATTAGACTGGGGTGATGTTTAATGTTTGTTTGGTGATGTTTGGGGTGATGAATCATTTTACTACAGTGAATCTACAGTTATTTTACCTCTAGTTGTTATGTTGGCAAACTAAATATAAATCGAAAGTAAAATAAGTATGAACATAAATAAAATAAAATAAAATAAACAGGAATATAAATAAATGAGAGGTAAAATAAATATGAAGTAAATATTGTTAATAATATGAAAATTATAAGATAAATATCGATATTATCTCAGTTTCTTTAAATGTGGGATTTCGTAGCTGTCCAGTAACGAAGAAATAACTTGAATATTTCCTAAGCAATCACTTAATTAACGACATCCGTATGTGAGGTTATTACATACACGCAATCTTTAACTCATGTGAAAATAATAAATGGTAAACGTAATTTCTAAATACATAGGATATATAATAAAACAACAACTATAAAGATTAATTCCATAATTATTTTATTTGACCAGTGACCGGGTTCTGCGGTTACCGACGGAAATTCCAACAGTCTGATTTTGTCAAAAAATTATATGGTTGTTTTCTTAAGTTGACATGGAAAAAACTGTAAGTGAAAAATTAAATTTAACTTAGGATATTTATAAATTTTTTAAACTGAAGAACTATGTCATTCAATACTTCAAAAAAAAAAACAATACTATTTTGGTGTACCTGTTTATAAAATAATAAGGGATTAAAAAAAATCCAATGAAATCTCCAATCCCATCCAATAAAATCCATAAATTATTTCGAATTTATCCTTCGTTTTTTAACACAAATACTGGATTGAATTTTTAAGGAAATGTATTTAAAAATACTAAGTATGGGTATAAGCAGTGGCATGCAAAGAAAGAGTTTTGAATCAGTGTAGGCAGAAGGGTTGGGTAAGGATAAGGCATAGTAGGCACTAGTTGTGTTTCTATATGGAACGCGAGTAATCCAGGGTAGGCACTGCTTTTATGCCTAGACATAATGCATGCCTCTGGGTATAAGTGATATAAATATTACTATAAATACGTTTTATATATTTATATATATATATATATATATATATATATATATATATATATATATATATATATATATATATATATATATATATATATATATATATATATATATATATATATATATATATATATATATATATATATATATATATATATATATATATATATATATATATATATATATATATATATATATATATATATATATATATATATATATATATATATATATATATATATATACATATATATGGTGTGCTAATCGTATCTTGGATTGGAAAAATATTAGAAAATTCCAAATAATTGTTACTCAGTGTTATATGAATGCTCTTTTTATCAAACCCTGTTATTTTGAAATCGTATAAAAGGGAATTCACTGTAGTACAATATAATCATTCTAGTATAATAGCCAGTCGCGCAAACCATTATTACTTATTAATGCCAATCACTTCCTGTTGGGTATAATTTAGTATCAAATTTAAAAATTACATCAGAGGATGTTACAATAAGAAAATTTGAAAAAAAAAAATCAAGCATATCAATGATACGTAACAGTGGTAAAATTATCGTACAAATTTTAATGACTCTTATGAAAGTTATAAACACATGTGTGGACTGTATTTATGAGAGCATTTCTTCCTGTAACTGTTACTACCTAACCACATAAAACAACCGGTTTTTAAACTTGCGCATAATGAATGGGACCTCGTTTAAGCAACATACTAGTATCTACAACGCTCGTAATGATGTACCCACCTATGTCATCGACAATCGACTAAACGATATGATTTTATTACTGTTATCTGATACAATTAGTTATCGAGATATGTTAATGTGTTCAGATACTTACAATACTTTACGCCTACGAAAAGAAAGTGATCGATTGTCTAATTTATAACGATCGTTTGTTAATATTCTAAATTTATCGATACCATAAATTATGTACTTTTTAAAATATATATACTTGGAAAATACCACTGATTATCAAAGTATATTGTGACACGTATTTCGATGCACCATATGATAATGATGCTGAATGCATCGAAACACGCGTTATATTATATAATGATAATAGTGGCATTTACCAAGTAATATAAACATATTAAAATGGATAGATATAAACATAAAGAAAGACTACCGAATATATTTATTTTATATTTTAAATGCAATGTTATCTTTTAGGTATGTAATATAATACTCTCCTTATCATCCGTCGTTTACTTTGTGTTATACCATTCAAACCCCTTTACAAATTTAACTTAACGATCACAGGTTTTTGAAAAGTCATTCCGCCATAAAGTCAATTATAGATACAGTATTAAATAAATGATTCAATTAATTCACGAATTGATTTCAATCAAATCTAAATTCGTGAGTAGTTAATGATCGATTATTTTAAATTATATGTATTAATTGTAAATATTATAGTATTATTTTGCTGTGCTTCTTTTTATTATTATTATAAATTATAATAAAATCATTCGAACACAGTTTTATAACAAATAAAGACATTTAAGATGCTATTTGATTTAAAATACATAAATTTTATCAAACAAAAATATTGTGAGAAAAATAAATCACTTATACCTGCAATTATTTTATATTTTTATCGAACAAAACCATTCATCTTCAAATAATCTTAAAACGTTTATATATTGTAAGCGAATATGATTTTAAAAATATCGTTCCACTAAAAAGTTACATATTTAATTTTTTTACATTGAAAACTTATTAACACTTTAATTAATAGATGTTTTAATAAACAAAACCTTCTTTTAGATAACAGATTCAAGTTTTTTTTAAATCCTTATACAAATCTGTATTTTACCATGTCGATCTGTTTGCCAGAAGCTTCTGCCAATGGGCAAAATTCCTAAATCCACAAAACACGTATATTTTGCATTCGAGGTTGCTTAAATTCAACATTTTACGATTTTAACAAAAACATTTCGGCGCTGAAACCGTAAACGTAGAATGCGAATTTATTCTCAATTTTTTACACAACGGGATACATTTTCGTGTTAAATTTAGCCGGTGAGTTATGCAGGAAGAATGCAATGTGAATATTATTATAGAACGCTGTTTACTTTTTTCCTTTGAAGGACTTTCTCTGATTCGGATAAAATTCCAAAACATAAAAACAGTTCAAATAATGTGAAATACAAAAGAATGTTAAATATTATTTAATATACATAAAAATAATGAAAAACGAGAGTATGGGCGTTTGTGCATTACACGGAATTTAACCGTCCGGCACTTCAGTTAGCATGATAAAACGATGATTGGCTTGGATTGGCTTGTGCTTTTGTACATCTTTCTTCGGATAAGTGTTCTTGATCGGTGCGTGAACACGTTGCGCGTAAATTCGATCACGCTAAACTGTCGTAGTCGCTTTTATTTTTCAAAACCGGACTGCTGGACGGTAAAATTCCGTGTAGTGCACAAGCGGCTTATGATTAAGGCAATGAAGCGATTGGATAACGAGGTAATGACTAAGAATGTATACGTGGCAAACGTGAGCGAAGAACGTGGTTGAAAAAGACTTTGCACGATCAGATCAATCAGATCCTAAAATCTGGTAGCGTCAAAAGTCTGCGCAATCGGAGGGCATGTATGACTAGATGTATGAATGTGAAGGAAGTGAGGAGTGTCTGTCAGGACTGAAGAGTGCGGCGTTCCATCCTCTCTGCCTACCCTGTGGGATAACGGCGTGATGGTAGTAGTAGTAATAGTAGTACATCTTGAGCCATTCTAAAAAATCTGTTTATTAAAAAAATTACTTTTTTAAAGGCAGATTGATTTTTTAATTATTTTCATAATATTTTGAGAATGTCCAAATAAATGGTGGCAAATCTGGGTTTTCTCCACTTATAATACACGCTGTGGTTTTAGTTTGTATTTTCACATGTTGTTGAGAACATCAATAGTTCTCGAAACTTGTTTATGTTTATAAACCTAAAGGTATTCTCAAACGTATGTTTAATTTTTGAATTTCAATCATCTTGTTTTTCCACAAAATTAATGCCTTATCTTTAAAAAATATGTAAAACTTAGACATGAAACTCGTTAAAATATAAAGCTTTTCGTTACTAATACAGATGTAGATAAACGTACGATATTTTGTGAAGTTTATTGATGATTTTCATAAAATCAAATCGTTTCAGATATACGCCAAACCATCACCAAATCTAAGTAAGATTTCTGATGCTGTTTTAACTGGGCAGACTCCTGTATACCATGGTATAATCCCTAGCCACGTGTATCAGCAGCAGCAACAAGTATTGCAACCCCTTGCTAAGGTAAATGCACTTAATAAATATGCCAATTCAATGTTTTCATAATCTTAAGACATTTAGTAGTAAATTAAACCAATGGTTTTTACTCTCTACATTTAAATTTGCACTAAAATTATCGTTTTTTTTAATACAATATAAATTCGTATACTACAACCCCAATGTATGAAAGTAAAATATGGTGTTCGCGAAAGAAGGATGAAAGTAGACTGAATGCAGTCATACAAATGTACAAAAGATGTTCAAATGGCAAAATTAGACAAAATGCAATGATAAGCATTATTGAGAAAATTACCAAAAGTGAAATAAGGTGGTTTAGACAGAAAAAACGGTTAAACAAACTTACGAGGTGATTGTTATTATGGGAAAAATGTAGAAAGACCGAAGAAAACTTGACATGATTAAGTGCGTCAAATGAAGCGGCGTGGTAGTTAGGTAATAAGCTATTTAGATTTTTTTTAAAGCAATCGGTGAATAACTTAGGGAGATATTTGATTTTGAACAAAAGAAACACATTTTAATTTATAAAGATAACTAACCCAAATACCAATTATAAAGCAGTATCTATTTTTCTCAGATTTAACGATGCATTTGACGTTTGTAATTTTGAACTCAACATGATTTATTTTATTTTATTTTATTTATTTCATTTGTTCGGGAATTGTACAGCTTAACATATAAATAAAAAAAATAACAATAGTTACATTAATAATAATAAACATTACATTACATAAACAAAAATAGTTACGTTAAATTAAAACCAATTAAATAATTCCACATTTATGTTATAAAACTATTAAAAAACATTCAGAGATTAAAAAAAAGGGAATGGACAAAATAAAAGATTTAGCAGGAAGGAGAATAAGAAGATCCTTACTACTTGATCCTTACTACTTGTATTATAATTTTAGCTGAACTACAACGCGCCTACGTACGCCGTGTCCGCTCCGATCGCCTCCCACCTCGCCTACTCCAAGCACCAGATCTTCCCTCAACAGCAAGTTTACCAGCCTCAGATCTTGCAACAGCAATACGCCGCCTATCCCCAAGTGTACGCCCAGCCTCAGGCCAACTACCTGCAAGTGAGCCAGTACCCGCAGCAGCTGCTGCACGCCCAAGGCCAAGCGTCTTACGTCCAGCCTCAAGTGTACCACCAAGGCCAAATATACCAGCAACAGCATCTGCCTCAATTGGCCTATCAGCAACCCCAAGCTTCTGTGGGATATTCTCCGGTTATCGCTAAAGTCGCGTACGCCCAGGGTCCAGTTCTGGCACATCAGGTAAATATTTTTTTTATTTATAGAACTCCATTTTAATTAATTTATTAAATGTTAAATCAAACCGCATCATTTTAATAGACTTTAAGAAACAGTGGTATTTACTAACTATAATATAAATTAAAAATGGATAGATTTTACCACAAAGTGACTGACGAATCAATCAATGAAAAAATGTATTTTATTGTTAAAAAACACATAAAATTCAATTTTGTGGCAATTGTTTCGCCTAGTTATGACATTTTCAAACGAATGTCATGAATGTTTTATATGTTTTTTTTAAACAATAAAATACAACTTAGTGGACTCAAAAAATCTGTGTTTATTTATTAGATGTAACATTTAAAACATACATCTTTTTTTGTATATTAAAAGCATTGCCTTTGTGGTATGGTAATATAACACTCTCCTTATGATTCATCGTACACTTTGTGTTTTTTTAAGTGGTTTTACACAGAAAGTGAACGATGAATGACAAGGAAAGTATTGTAGCATCCGGTAAATGTTTGATATACTCGTAGTTTAGGTGTCTTGACTTGAGGGGGAGCATCTATCATTTTTACATGAAAGAAGATTGAGTTTTATAAGAATTACGAACTGAAATTTGGCTGGATCTATTGATCACTTTAAACATTTGTGAAACGTCAATCATTCTGCTCATTATTGGGTTTAATTTTTTTATAGAGATGTAGTCCGCCTCCGTAGTGTAATGGTAAGCACGCTCGGCTACCATTCTGGAGATCCCAGGTGCGATTCCCAGGGGAGGCTCAAATAATCTGGTATTCAGATCATGCATACAAATAAATGGTCTCTTCTAAATGTTTTTTTTTCTCAATACAACACGGATGACTGTTGTGAACTCAAATGTACTAAGTCATGAGATTGATCAATATATCTAGGAGTTCCCGAATTTTAAGTTGTGTGGTTGTGAATCATGGGTAGAATGGAGAATGTTGCATATGTGTAATGTTATCACATAACCAGCTTTTGCCAAGTCACAAGCTCTGTAAGTATTCCATATTCCAGGTTGCTGCCGCCGCAGTTCCCGTCCAGTCGTCCGTCCTCGCCAAGCAGGTGGTGACTCCTCAAGTATTCCCTCTGCAGCAATATCAGCAGTCCCAGCACTACCAGCAAGCCTACGTGCCCCAGGCTCACCTGTACTCTCACAACCAGCAACAGGTGCTGGTGCAGCCCCAGGTCTACCACGCCCAGCCCCAGCAGCTCTACCACGCCCAGCCTCAAGTCTATCAGCAGCACCAGCAATACTACCAGGCTCAGCCGCAGGCGTACCAACAGCACCAGCAATACTATCAGGCTCAGCCGCAGGTTTACCAACCTCAGCAGCAGGTTTACCAAACTCAACCGCAGGTGTACTCCGCAGGCAAAGTGGCCTATTCTCAGCCGCAGGCTACAGTTCAGTATTTCGGAAAGGCTGCCCAGAGTAACGCGAACGCTTATTCGACGTATGCTCATTAGTTATTTTTGCAGCAAGGCGATGTACTTTACTGTTCAATGTTGAATATTATTATTTTTAAATATTTTCATTTTATGTAAATTACTTACCGTATTTTACGGACTATAAATCACAGCATAATTATTAAGTATTTTTTTATAGCATTTTCACCATTTTTATTATAAGATTGCAATACCAGATTTAAAATAATCTTATGTTTTAAAAACGAACTGACCTTTAAAATTCCTCGAATTTTTGGAGTCTCCTAGAATTCTTGTCGGTATGGGAGGACATTCGCTTAGGAAAAATTCACATTACACAATTGTGGTGTGTTTTTGTGTAGGTACTTCATACAAATGCACGTATAATGTAGTGTGTTGGAATACATTTTTTACTGTACGATTCCCATCTCAACAGTGTTGCCACATATAAATAGATTTCCAGTGGCGTCGAATAAATGGCCATTTTTAAGGCAGGCGGGAATTTAAAAAAAAAAACTAGGCATTTAAATATAAAATTTCACACCTGAATTTTAGACGCTTTTTTATGAAGAAAAAAGTGCGTTTTGTAGTCCGTAAAAATGGTTTTTCTTTTATTGTAGGTACAAAATATTCTAAACTAAATGATTATATTGTAATATAAAAAACATCGAATATTTTCCTTATAGAAATTCAATATGGAACTCTAATACATTGCCAAAAAACTGTAGAATATTGTATAAAATCATCCCTCATACGAGATCATTCATCATATTATATTATTTAGTCGTTAGTATAGCTTTAAGCCAATAGATGCCATACAAATTAAATCATTCCACTTACCAAATTGTACCATCTACATATTCCGAAACAATTGTAGTCCCTAAGGTTTCTGTAAAATAGTGTTTATATTAAAATCCTCTAAAAATACTGGATTTTTTATTTCATCCTTACTCTGTTAACAATATAAAATTTCATGTTTTTGTGTTTTCGGCTTCCTTACAAAGGATCTCGAAATTAATTTTAAGGAACCTTGAAAAGAGGACATTAATATTTATGTAGTATCATTAGAAGGATATTTTTTCTTCGCGAACCCATTGAGGTTTTAATGAGTGAAACATAAAAATAAATTATCCGAAGTTCAATTCAAAGCTTTCAATGAAACAATGGAAAAAACTCTCTTTACTCGTTCCAATTTAAAATGGATTTCCCTCTCCTATTATGAGACACGTTCGTTATATTATCAAATCGTACATCCTTTGGGGATGTTTCGGAGTGGTATGGCTTCTGGATAAATGAAAAACAAACGGAAAATTGTGCATAGCGAACCGTTATAACGAAATTTTCAATTCCTTCTCAGGTTTTACTCTTCATCCGTAATACCCTAACGGAATATAACGAACGCTTAAAAGGTTATTACGGCCGTTAGCAAAGGCTATTATCACCCGATATTATCCTGAAACTCATTTAAACGGTAATGTCACTGGATAACGATTACAGGTGATATTTCAAGGATGTTATATTATATTCCTTCTTATTTTACTTTTATTCAGATATTGAGCACCAAAAAATGTTTTTCCTGCTTTAAATATTTGTATATACGATTTTAACAAACATTACTAACTAACTAACCATCACGCCATATCTCCGCAGGGCTGGGTAAAGAGTATAGAACGCCATACTACTCTGTCTATAAATGTAAACTAAATGTATGGTTGCAATGTCTACTGAATGTTTGGTCGCAGGAAAAGAGGAAAAACATTGTACATGATAGTTAAAATATCAAACGAATAAAAGTATTTGTTCAAATGTTAATACAAAACTAAATTCTAGTAACAATCATACGTTCAATAAAAATAACGTTTAAATCCTTAAAAAATATTGCCTTTAAAAGTTTTAAACTTCTGCATGTGTAATCATTTAAGTCCAATAAAAAATGTTTTTAATCCATATTTAACAGCATCTCGATAACTTAAATTTCTCCTATATTATTCATCTAAAATCCGCTATGAAATCTTCCAAAAGGGCAGTATTTCTTTCGAAATATATTTATTTAATTTTATTTCGATGGATAACGTGGTAACCATTGTTTAGTAACGAGTAAAAAGCTTGTCCGAACAGCTCAAGCGTACAAAGTTTTGTAAACACATCGCGGAAACAATAATAAATTACTATCGAAGATTGGTGCTCCTATCGGGATTCGACCGCAGGATATAAATCAGTGACAACCCCTTCCTACCCCACCATACCATAATGCGAGTTTGTTTGTGAATGGAGTATAATATATGGAGCAAATCGAAATGCAGAGGTGTTTGTGAATAGAGTACAACGCCTTAATAAAATTTCCATCATGCATATGCATACAACAAATAAAAGGAAAACAATTACTTTAATGTACATATATTAATAACAACTTCCAAAACGCAGTGGTTATCTTACATTTTTAATTTGATTTTTATTTAGTAAATACCACTATTTCTTAAAATCCACTGTGACACGTATTTCGATGCATTCCGCATCATTTTCAAACACCGTATAGGTACGGTTTTTGAAAATGATGCGGAATGCATCGAAACACGTGTCACAGTAGATTTTAAGAAAAAGTGGTATTTACTTTGTAAAATTTAAATTCAAAACGAATAGATTTTACCACAATTGACTGCCGAATCGATTAAAGAAGTGAGAGGTCCCGAGTTGGAATTCCATAGAGCGTTTTAATAAATTGAAGTGTTTTTTCACAGTATTATTTAATTAAGACAACCCTGGTATCTGAAGCGTGAGACTGATCACCTTGCCTTCACATATTTAACTAACGATCAACTTAACATCAACTTGACACATAATACATTAACATGTGTTTCGAGCTATATGTGACCAAAATCTAAGCTATCTTTATAATTTGCACATAATAAGCTAGATAAATAATAAATGTATCTCCTATCTAAAAAAAGACGAAATCAATCAACACGACAGTGGATACACTCCTTAATATCAAATTTAAAAATAAATACTTACGCAGAATAGATTATCATACTTTAATATTTATTTTTGTCCGCCTCCGTAGTGTTATGGTCAGCACGCTCGGCTACCGTTCTGGAGGTCCCGGGTTCGATTCCCAAGGGGGGTAAAATAAAATCAAGTGATTTTTTCACTGTAATATTTATTCAATATAACCATGGACTGGTACCTGAAGCGGAGGGCTGATCACCTTCCCTTCATGTGTAAACGATCAAGATAACACTGCGTTTAAATGACACAGTGCCCTATGCACCATTGGGGTGCGTGTAAGGGTTTTATTATTATTATATTAATATTTATTTAAGTGATATTTTCACTGTAATACCTATTCAATATTACCCTGGACTGGTACCTGAAGCGGAGGGCTGATCACCTTTCCTTCATGTGTAAACGATCAAGATAACACTGCGTTTATATGACGAAGTGCCCTATGCACCATTGGGTGCAGCTAAAGGTTTTATTATGTATGATTAATTTTATTGTTATTATTTTTATTTTTGAAATATTATTACGAAAAAAAAATTGTCTTACTTGTTTTTACAACATTTTGAGTGTGTCCAAATACTTGTTCACAAAATCTGGATTATCTCCAATTACAGGAGTTATTTTCATATTATTTTTTGACATCTCATCAAAGATGAAGAAGAATATGGAAGTCTGGGCATTTACGGGGCTTACGACCGTCATAGGCTGGTTTGAGTGATCACTTTACACACGTGTAACATTCACCAATTCTACCCATTATTGACAACCACACTACTCAAATTCTTGGAAGTTCTATATATATGAACCAATTTAGAAACCTTGTTCATGAATCACTAAAACTTCACTAGAGACATCTATTGGTGAGATGTAAAGAACTTACTTACTTGTTTTTGAAGCTGTTAATTTTATTGTGGGTTAATATTTCAGAAGGAAATATGCTATAAATTTTTCATACACTGTACAGGAAATAAAATAATTTAACCCTCCCACGACAAAGGGATGCGATCGCGCTGATTAAATTTGAACAGGATATTAAAAGCATGCGTCTGTTATTTTAATATTTAAACAAGGTATTAAAAACGTGCGTTATATAATAAATTCCGACTGTTTCTAAAAAGGGTTCGTATGTACATAATACAAAAATATTGAAAGAAGTATATTATCCACTGACACTTCGTGATGGAATTGCATTTTTAATTTATTATTAGATTAAAACCAATAATTTTAGCTTTTCCACTTTTTTATTTGACCAGCGACCGGGTTTCGTCGTTACCGACATCATCAGACTGGTGAGAGGCTATACAAATTGTTATGTTATATATAAAAGAAGGCAGGAGTTGATAACCATGATTTGATATAATTTTATGAGAAATTAATTTAATTGAATAAAATTAATTTCTCATAAAATTATATCAAATCATGGTTATCAATCAACTCCTGCCTTCTTTTATATATAACATAACAATTTGTATAGCCTCTCACCAGTCTGATGATGTCGGTAACGACGAAACCCGGTCGCTGGTCAAATAAAAAAGTGGAAAAGCTAAAAATATTGGTTTTAATCTAATAATAAAAAATAATAATAAAAAAAATATTGTTTATTTAACGCTATCGTATGAGGTTGTAATAGAGGTTCAATGTCCTAAATTCAATACGCTCAACAGCTACGTCGAATCTACAAAAATGCCACTCTTCAGTCGGCAAGAAAGTTTCCAATCCAATGACAATCACATCGTTTCCCCGCAAGGGTAGACAGAGAGAATAGGACACCACACCAATCTGGCTATGCTAACAATCTTCGCCTTTTCCACATACATGCATTTCCTTATACAAACCCGCCGATTATGCCGATACCTGAATTGACAACGCCCAAGTATTGGACTCGGTCTTCCTCTGCTCCAATTTTCACCTTATATTCGCCTCAACCATTTTTTTTACTGTTCTCTTTACTCGCCTATTTGTTCGACATGTCAAAACCATCTTAATACGCCTTTCTCAATTTTATCGATAATCCTTACCTTACTTCGTTTTGTCGCAAATTCGTCTGAGAGATTGCATTTTGACTGCATTTACTCTACTTTCATTCTTTTTTGCTAACCCCATCCTTAACTTCCAAACATTAAGGTTAGAACTAGGTCTCTAATGCACACTGCCAGTTTAGCTTTCGATGAAAGGTTTCAATTTGCTGTAAATAATTTCGGTGTACCATTCGCCCCTTTTCCAGCATTAATTTTTTCATTATGTAATATGGCAAGCGTTGTTGGGTAGACGCTCGTCTGCAAAACTGGCCTCGCAGGTTCGATTCTCGCCAATCGCAAAATAAATTCAAGAAAGATTTGTTTTCAATTGGTCTGGGTGTATACATATAAATATATATATATATAAATATATATATATATGTATATATATATATATATATATATATATATATATATATATATATATATATATATATATATATATATATATATATATATATATATATATATATATATATATATATAATTATATATATATATATATATATATATATATATATATATATATATATATATATATACCTTACCTTTATCCGCACCCTAAGGTGCTTAGGGGACTGCATCATATAAACTCAGTGTTATATTTATCATTAACTCATGAAGAAAAGGTGATCAGCCCTCCGCCTCAGGTACCAGTCCAGGGTTATACTTAATAAATATTACAGTGAAAAATCACTAATATTTATTTGACCACCCCTGGGAATCGAACGGGACTTCCAGAACGGTACCCGAGCCTGCTGACCATTACACTACGGAGGCGGACAAAAATGTTCGAAAAGTAAGGTTCACTCACCCGCTTTCACAAATAATGTAAGAATATTAAGTCCTCGACTGAAAACCAGCAACCTTTGACATTTTCTGAGCGTTAATTATACCACGGGGTACGTTTGTAACTCAAGATGACCTTATTACTGACAAAAGGACATTAAGTCCCTCAATGGGGATTGTTAATTACAAAATCCTCAGAATGGATAGATAACACTGCCCAAAATTAAAAAGGATAGAGCTAATTTATTTTTTTATTCAAAAAAACCTTGAATGGATAATTAAAATCATTGTTCTTATTACAATACAATCGTCTTTTAATAAAAGTCAAGTATTTTAATAACTTTCAAGTTTTATAATAAATTTATCAAAAAAAGACCCCAAATATATTAACTTGTAATTTTTTATGTACTTAAGGAACCCACTTATGATTTATCAAATTTGACATAACTTTTCTGACCATTAAAGTATCTAAAATTTTCATGGCCTAAGTGACGCTGCATATGACAGAAGGATCTATAACCTGATAACGAGGGGAGCTGACCACAATAATCTACAAAAAACGATAAATTGAGATGAAACCAGGAAGATGAAGGTAACAAGAATGTCCGTTTTAATAATTACCGGCTCTCATTAGGCATAAATCAATGAATTATTTTTACTTCTTTTCTTTTAATTTCTGTCCATTTTACTAAGCCTACTTGAGAGCTCCTTTTGGTAGTTGTTTGCGCTGGTGAACGAGTATTTTTCTATGTTTGTGGACACTACCAAGGACCTATTAGTCTTCAGTCGATATGTGTGTACAATGAAGATGTCATCATGTCTACTTTTAAAGTGGAAAACTCTATTAATCATTATATTTACAGTAAAATACATTTAAACAAAATAAAATACGTTTATTTAAATTTAAAAAAAAAAACATTTCAATGTTACCTAACCTAACCTAAACTACCCTGGCGGGGGAGCAGCGTGATGGTTAGTTAGTTATTTAGTAAAAAATACAGTTAAGACTAGGTATCGTTACTTTAAGAAATATAAATATATCTATTTTTTTCCAAAAATGTTATTAATATAACCACTCACTGAGATTTTTATGTCTACCGGTTTCGAGACGTACCGGTCTCTTCGTCAGGACAATTACTACCACAGCATGCAAACAATACTAGCCTTCACTACCATAGCACTACTTACACAATAATATTAGCATTAACAAAGCACTATTTACACATTCATTTCATTCAAACCCTTATCCGCACCCCAATGGTGCACAAGGCACTGCATCATATAAACGCAGGGTTATCTTGATCCTTAACACATGAAGGAAAAGCAATCAGCCTTCCGCTTCCAGTGCCAGTCCAAGGTATTATTGAATAAATATAAGAGTGAAAAATCACTTATATTTATTTGACCCCCCCCTGGGAATTGAACCCGGACCTCGATCACGGTAGCCGAGCGTGCTGACCATTAAACTACGGAGGTGGACAAAAATTTGATTTAAACAAAAATATTAAATTATAATTGTATTGAGAATTTGAAGATATATAGTTTAAAATAAGCTTCAATAAAAATATTTATTAAAATTAAAATATTTGATTCAACTTGAATCATAACTCATTTAAGAGACATTATGATAATCGATACAAAAAATCAACACTTTGAGAATATGCTATCCCATGACAAAACTCGATAATGGTGATGTGTGAAATTGAGCAAGATAAATGAAATGTCGAATAAGAAGCTATAAGTTTGATTTTTGGCAGAGATTAATGGATTCTTGTAAATTCCATGCGAGTGTCGAAATGTACCTTATTTTATGAACCTATATATCTACTTGCCAAGTATAAAGTTAAAGTAAATGAAAAATGTACAAAATCATATTTCATAAAATACATTTTTAGTAGATTTTTAGTTCTTTATTGATATTTCTTGATTCTACTGCATTTTAAACAATAAAATAACTATAAAGCTTTTCCCACTTTTAATTTATATTACCATTGACAAGGTTTTGTCTTTACCGATGATGTCAGTAACAACGATTTCCGGATAAATAAAATAAAAGTTAAAAACACAGCATAGTTTTTTTTTTTTTTAATATTTTTTTAAGTTAAATAGTTAGAATTTTTGGAAGCCATACATATATTCGTATTTTATTTGCGATTAAGGATTTGGAATTTTTGTAATAATTATAAGCATCATACAAAAAAAATGGTAATCATGTTTTCAGGCGTCTCCCAGTAAGTAAAATAATTTTGTAAGGAACTTGCATACATTTAAAAATAAAATGGTCTCAGCTAAATAAAAGGTTTATTCAATTAGACCAGTGATACTGCCGCGAACTCACACGTGAAGCAAAGTGTAAATTATAATATATATGTATGAGGTCCGAAAAAATGGGTAATGTGGTTGTCAATCATAGGTAGAATGGTAAATGTTACATGTGTATAAAGTGATCACTTAGTTGTGTATTGTAAAACCAACCTATGACAGGACGTAAGCCCTGTGAATATCCAGACTTCCATATTCTTCTTCATCTATGTTGAGATTTTCAAATGTTAAAACAAATCCTAAGTGGTGTAACCTAGATGTGTCAATAAGAATTTGGACAACCAAAATTTTGTAAAAATTTTAATGTTGCCAATCTTCAAAATTCAAATTCACGTAACGCTTTAACTTAAAGGACAATTTTCGTAACACCAACTTCCTGAAAATGAATTTCAGTTTCGTTTAAAAAATGTAAGCGTACGTGTATTTTGTGTGAGATCCATTTTGATACTCAAGAACTGATGTGTGTTAGTAAATAATATTCGACCGCGAAGACTCCCGGTTATATCATCGATACGGTTATAGATACAGGTAAGTTTTTCCTTTTAAATTTATCTTGATGTTTTTTCCGTGTTTGGAGGAAGCTCTCAATAAAGTCGCAAAGGGTATTGAAAAGAGTTTTGACACAGGAAATCGGTATACACCAAACGTTTTTGAAAAACTGTGACAAAAGTTAACATATTTTCTTTATTTTTTCACACACAAAAAAAACTGTTACAATGTGTGTAATTCTTATTTTCCTTCCATGCACATAGTATCTTATTTCCTACCTTCAATTTATTCTCCCATAAAAAAAAATATTTTTACGGCGAGTTTTTTCTCCTGCCTTCGTCATAATAACTTAATCAAAACTGATTTTCTTTTCTGGATTGTTTCTTGCAGATACTTCGTGGCGTATTTTTGAAAACATTGTCAAATAAAACTAGAATTTTGTTTTTAATTATTTTCATTCTTGGCTTTTTTCTCCTGAATTTGAAAATAATCTTATAAGTTAATATTAAACCAAGGTTCTTGTCAAAATTAGTTGGAGAAGAGCACCAATAATGGAAATGGTTAAAAAATTCTAGTTTTATTTTAAAAGGTTTTTTAAAAAATCATCATTTAATGATGTCGTATTTGATTGTGTACTTTAAACAATTATCTTTAATATAGGTTCATAAATAAATATTGTAAAATATGCCCTCAATACGGAAAAACTCAGCGAATGCACATAATTAATAATTGTTACTTATTATTTTGTATATGATGAAAATAAATATGTAAGATTATTTTTTATTTTGCTTAAAGTAATCTGATCTTTTATTAATGACGTTATGCACTTATTTTTATAAATATTTTATATTTTATTCATATACAATATACGTCATATTAACTTTGGAAGCTCACACACTTCACCTTTTGTTTCGAGATAAAAGTAACTAAAATAAATACATTAAAAAAGTTTTATGTGCAAATAAAAAAATACCTCTACCAACCTAATATACCTCGTTTCAATAGAATTCCTAAGCTCCAGACTCGAATTTAGGGGATGTATTTGTTTTCGCCCCAAGCTCAGTGCTCATAGAAAATAAATTACGTTGACACAAGTATCTCATATCCATGGGTGTGCAATACATGTACTACGTATGTACGTATGTATCGTGACATAAGTATCTCATATGCAAGTATATTAGGTATATATCTTCTCATACTTATCTCTCTACTTCCTCCTTCGGATCCGGAATCTCCGGATGTGGGAACCCTTGCAACTTCAAATCATTCCTCATACTAATGGTTCTCAAACTGTAAATTTATATAAATAAATTCGATAAATCAATAATTAAATAACGTTTTAAACTTCTGACATATCGCTCACTCTTTTCAACAACGTTTTAAATAAATAAACTTGATTATTCAGGAGCTCGTTTTTAAAGTTTAAAAATATAGTAAAATGTATTGAAAATAAATATCAAGCCACTTATTGAATTCTTTACTGTGCAACTGATCATTTTAGGTAAAACCTGAAAGTTTTTTCTCCATTTGAAAAATATTTAGAATATTTAAAAAAATAATTAAACAATACCTTTTCTTCAAAATGCAAAAACAACACTTTCTGCCCTGTAGCGAGTAAATATTATGTCAAAAATATTTCACTTTTGTTGGGATATAGTACATTTTTTGGGCATTCAGAAAACATGAACCACTGAAAATTTACGATTTTTGATATATGACGTTGTTGAAAGGAGTTAGCGATATATGAAACAATATACAGTTTAACTTACTAAATAACCATCAGGCCGCTTCCCGGTAGGGGTAGACAGAGGCAACACTCAGCTATCGCAAACAATATTAGACTCTTCCACATTCATGTATCTCCGTGTACATACCCTAACTGGACCACTTTTAAGTATACGAAATACTTAATCATGACAAGTTTTTTTCGGTCTTTTTTGCTCTTAATAACAATAACAATAGCTCCATAAATTTGTTTTACAGTTCTTTCCTCATCCATTCGTTTCACTCGTCCAAACCATTTTGAAAAACATTCGTAATTGTATCGATAGTGTGCTTATCTCAGCCTTCCATACTTTCCTTATTCATTCGTACACCTATCAAACACTGTTTTGCCGCACATTTGTCTGGGAGATTACATTTTCACTGAAATTTGTCTACTTTTATCCTAAGTCTGGGACATCTCGTTGAAGTTAGTAAGTTAGCAGAAATCAATCGTTAAATGAATTACAGATTTTTTTTTCACTTGCCTTAAAAAATATGATAATCATTAAGTCGTTTACGTAAATTGACAGATACATCATTGCAGGTAACTTTAAAATATTTCAAGTAACAATATTTTGTTAAAATTTGTTGGAGAAACACTTCCGAAATTGCCGCGGGCTTGGTTATAAATCATATACGATAAAAATATGGTCTATTGATATTGGGATATTATTTGTAAATATTGCAATCGATTAATTTGAAAATAAAAAGAGTTTTCATGTCTCCTACCCGAATCCCTCGTTTCAAATCCAAATTAAGTATCTAAAGTATTTAAAATAAGAATGCATAAAACAAATTGGATTTTTTTTTTCACTTTTTCAAGTGTCAAAGTCGAGTCGTGTGATATAAAGTGATTTTCTTGCTTACAAAGTAAAATGTCTCATCATTCTCGATTGAATCATCCCAGTGATTGGGAATCTAAAGAACGCACTTGTCAAATGACGCAATGCGTTTTTAGTAGACCCAGAAGATTGTCGCGACCGAGTATTACCTCATACCTTAGCGTTCAGGGCAGAAGAAGTACTTTAGAACTCAACAGGACAAGGAAGATAGAGAGTAACATTGCTGCCCATCACCTGACTGTAAGACAGCTTGTAAAAATATTAGATACAAACCAAGATAATGGCCTATCTGAGACCAAAGCAGCTGAGCATTTGAAACTCGAAGGACCAAATGCTTTGAAACGGGTGGCTGACTTTTCGCTTTTTAAAATATTTGTGACTAACCTTTTTGGCTGGTTTCCCATGATGCTGTGGTGTGCTGCATTCCTCTCAATAGGCATACACTTCTTGCAGTTTTTCGCGGATGAGTCTGAAGATTCAAATGAAAATCTGTACCTTGGATCGATTATCATTTCTGTAACTCTATTTACGGGATTTTTCGCATTTTTTCAAGAGGCTAAAAATTACCAAGTTATGAAAGGATTCTCCGACTTGATACCTCAAACTGCTAATGTAATCCGTGATGGCCGTCACAAGGAACTCCCAGTCCAAGATTTAGTCGTTGGCGATGTCGTCGAAATGTCAGCGGGCCAAGTGGTTCCCGCGGATGTGCGTCTGATTCAAGTGAGTAATTTCCGTATCGACATGTCATCTATTACAGGAGAAGCGGAACCTCAGTCGAGGACTGTTTTCTACACTCACGAAAATCCCCTGGAGACGAAGAACTTGGCGTTTTTTTCATGCCAAATTACGGAAGGTACAGCGCGCGGGATAGTGGTAGCAACGGGGGAAAGAACGGTCATAGGACGTATAGCCGGACTAGCATCAGGTGTAGAAAAAGAAGAAACGCCGATTGCTCTGGAGATTAAACACTTTATCAAAATTATCACCATTTTAGCAGTTATACTGGGTGGGATATTTTTCGTTTTGGTAACCATAATACAAAGCAATTGGATAGCAGGATTTTATTATTTAACCGGCATCATTATCGCCAATGTCCCCGAGGGCTTGTTAGTAACATTGACAGCGTCCTTGACGTTGACAGCGCAGAAACTAAAAAGGAAAAATTGCCTTGTTAAAAAATTACAATCTGTCGAAACTTTAGGAGCAATGTCCTGTATTTGCTCGGATAAGACCGGAACTCTTACCGAAAACCGCATGTCAGTCTCGCATCTATCATTTAACTTAAAAATCTACGACGCGAATGGAGAATTTGATTTTTCGTTTGACGATAATCCGTATATCAGAGCTGCTTGTTTATGCCTCAGAGCAGTTTTTATAGAAGATACTAGTATACCTGCTTCTATTAGAAAAATTAAAGGCGATGCGTCAGAATCCGCTGTCCTCCGTTACATGGAATCGGAGCACAGGGCAACTAACATGCGTCATTTTAATCCAAAAGTTTGCGAAATACCATTCAATTCTGTAAAAAAATACCAAATTTCTATTCACCTTTTAGAAAATTCAAATCATCATTTGTTAACCATGAAAGGCGCTCCTGAAATAGTACTTGAAATTTGTTCAACTATATGGAATGGTGGACGTAATGAAGAGTTGACACCCATTATTTTACGACAGGTTAAACAACTTTGCATGGAACTTGGAAACATGGGTGAGAGAGTTTTAGGATATTGTGACTTGTATCTTCCTCCAGAAGATTTTCCAGTTGGTTTCAATTTTGATTCGGAGACCCCAAATTTTCCTCTGACTGGTCTTCGATTCCTGGGACTTATATCGCTTATTGATCCACCTAGATACAGTGTCCCAAATGCCATATCCAAATGCCGATCAGCTGGTATAAAAGTCATTATGGTCACTGGAGACCATCCTATTACAGCTCTGGCAATATCTAGAAAAGTAGGAATTATTTCGCCGGAAAATAATACGCCTTACGATGATGCTTTCAAATCAAACGCTGATCCTAAAACGTTCGTTAAAACAGTAGATCCGTTAAATTACAAAGCCATTGTGGTTACAGGCGATGACTTGAGATCTATGACAATGTTGCAGTTGGATTTGATAGTTGCAAATGTCGATGAAATTACTTTTGCCAGGACCAGTCCACAACAAAAATTGTTGATTGTAGAAGCGTGTCAAAGAATTGGACATGTTGTTGGAGTGACGGGAGATGGCGTTAATGATTCCCCAGCTCTAAAGAAGGCTGATGTCGGAATCGCGATGGGAATTACCGGCACTGATGTATCGAAACAAGCCGCTGACATGATCTTGTTAGACGATGACTTTTCTTCCATTATTTTGGGAGTCGAAGAAGGACGACTTATTTTCGACAATTTGAAAAAGAGCATTGCTTTTACTCTTACTTCCAATCTCCCTGAAATGGTTCCATTCATTCTTTATGCTACAATCGGGATTCCGCTTCCTCTGCATGCCCTGCTGATAATTGCCATAAACGTTCTAACAGATTTGTGGCCTGCAATCAGCTTGGCTTACGAAAAAGCGGAAAGAGATATCATGAAGAAACCTCCCAGGGATATACAAAGAGATAACTTGGTGACCTGGAACTTGATAAAAATGACGTATTTTCAAATTGGAATTATTCAAACGGTTGCCGCATTAGCGAGTTATTTTGTAGCGATGGCGGCTTATGGATTTTATCCAAACGATCTCCTTTTTACCAGAACAAGATGGAATTCAGTATCCGTGAACGATTTTAAGGACTCTTATGGGCAGGAATGGTCATACGAAGACAGAAAAAAATTGGAAACTGTTGCCCAATCTACATATTACGCCGCTGTAGTCGTAGTTCAAGTGGCTGACCTTATAATATGTAAGACAAGAAGATTATCCATTCTTGCTCAAGGAATGACGAATCAAGTGTTGAATGCGGGTATCGTTTTTGAGATTGCCATTACGTGTGTTATTTTATATGTTCCATTCTTTAATGAAGTTTTATATACGCAACCTATATCTTGGGTACTGTGGATGACCCCTTTGCCGTTCTTTTTCTTGATTGTATTCGCCGACGAACTTCGCAAATACTTGATAAGGAGGTTTCCTGGTGGCTGGGTCGAAAGGGAATTGTATTTCTAGTTTACAATGTATTGACTTTCGTTAGGTCAGAAATATTATATTTACGTTACAATTTCGAAGATTACTTCAAACACATATTTTTTCGTTTTTTTTTTTAATTGAATAACTTTCTGAATTCATTCATATGTGGTGTATTGTAAATAAAATTAAAATAAATGATTGTGTCATCGATTAATGTTGTGTTTCGTTAATAATTAATAATTTACTTCAAAATATACTTAAAAAAATAACTATAAAACAGTTTGTCTAGTAAAATTAGTTTTTTTAATTACTATATATATCAACATCTGCCAGTGTGTTGATTTTATACTGGATGGAAAAAATAATAAATTATGAGTTATGTATACATATATATATTTATATATATATATATATATATCTATATATATATATATATATATATATATATATATATATATATATATATATATATATATATATATATATGTATATATATATATATATATATATATATATAATATATATATATATATATATATATATATATATATATATATATATATATATATATATATATATATATATATATATATATATATATATATATATATATATATATATATATATATATATATATATATATATATATATATATATATCAAAAAAACAAAATAAATATGAAATTGAAAAGAATTGATTTTCAATTATGTTAGAGTTTTATTTTTCATGAAAGATTTAATTTGTTCGGTAATTTAAAAAAATGCGAGCGAGAGTTATTTTAAGACTAAGACAATAAATAGCGTAAGGCATAAACTAAGTTGTAAAATCGAGGCTGTATAAAAAAGTTGTATAATCTGAAACCCCTTATAGGACACATGGGATTACAACCCTATTTGCAAAAAGTATTTTGTTCGCATCGCACCTTTTGAGATATTGCTAAGATATCAGGGTTTTCATATCTCACCCCCTGCGTAGTGTGATAGTCAGTGCGTTTGGCTACCGTACTGGAGATCCCGGGTTCAATTTCCAGGAGGAGCAAAATATTTTGTTTTTCCTATTATATATTTTTATTATAATTCTGGTTCGAAATGCTCTGAAATTTTAGTAGTGGTTGTCAATTAAGGGCAGAATGCAAAATATTACATGTGTGTAAAGTGATCACTTAAATCAGCCTGTGACAGGTTCTAAGCCTTGTAAGCACCCAGACTTGCTTATTTGTTGTTGTTGTTGTTGTTGAGATGTCAATAACCCATATTAAAAACATTATTTTGATGTATTTATGAAATGTTTTATTCGTATTGAATTTTAAATTTGTCATAAACAGTCAATTAAGTAAAAATAAATATTTAAAAAAGCAGATTCAAAATAATGGTTATTAAATTAATAGTACAATTAAAAATATATTTCTGAACAGAAGATGTATTTTTGGTGACGTAGAGCATTTCACTGGCTTAGAAATGAATTTAAAATAAACATCCGTGGATTTTGTTAAAATACTAATATATATGTATGTATCTACTTATTTTTGTGGCGATTATCTTAAATATTTCCTTATAACCGTATATACAATATATCCTTATAACCGCACTATTATTTTTTGCCAATATTGTTAACCATAGTACTTAAATAAAATATTTTTTATTTTATTTAAGTGCTATGAGTTATTAATATTTGTCTTCTGCTAACATTTCATTTCATAATTAAACTAAGACAGAGTAATACGCAAACAAAACTTCGCGCAAAACAGTTTAACGTGATACAAAACACATTAAAACTGTTTTTGTTTACGACAAAGGTAAGCTAACTTACAAGATAAAATAGAAATTAATCCATCTCAAAAAACCGCCGACAGTTGCTTACTTAAATTGGATTAAGGCAGCTTAAACGCTTCACACCCTTAATATAATAATACACACACGACTTTAATGGCGAGCATAACTTTCAACAACCCCTCATTTAACAAGACCTTGAAATGTTCAAGGATATCCATGAATACAAGGACTACCTTCTAATGAAATATAATTTTAACTAATCGCTCGTGGGAAATTATACGGGTAGATTTTCTTTCTTTTATTATATCGTTAATTTATCACTCAATAACATATGTTTTCAAAAACGTTTTAGCTTGATTTTCAGCTCTATGTTAGGTATAAGATAATGAACGTATTTTTTACTAGACTTTTTTCAAGTGTTTAATTCATATTTCAAATAAAAAGTGAGAATGATACGTATGTAACAAACATGTTGGACTGAAAAATGATATGAAGGGTAGGTATGCTAATGTTTTTCTATAAATTTCAAATTGGGTCCAATTAATTTTTTTTTTATTGTCTCACTCATTCAAAAACAGTTATTTTTGTTTTATTTTTTCATGGACTTGTATATAGCAAATAATGGTTTCATGGCAATATATCTATCTAAAAACGTGCAAAAGTTCACAGAATTAAATGAAATAAAAAAACGGAACAAAGTTTAACTAACTAACTAACTATCACGCCGCTTTCCGCAGGGGTAGGCAGAGAGAATAAAGCGCCATACCACTCTGTCCTTGCAAACATTCTTCGCCTCTTCCACGTTCATGCATCTCCTCATACATACCCGCCGATTGTTACGACTCTTAACCTGACCACTTTCAAGTATTTCGCATACCTGATCGTGCCATGTTTTTCTCAGTCTTCCTCTGCTTCTTTTCCCACTAACATTCGCCTCATAAATTTGTTTGGAACAAAGTTTAAAATTTGGAACAAAGTTTAAAATATAATATTGCAAAAAAATAATAACGAAAGTACTCCAACATCATTTATTTCATTTAATTTCTTTATTTACATTTGTAAGAGTATTTTTTAATAATTTGAAACTTAATACCTTTTGCAATACATTTCTTTTAACTTTTCAGCGTATATGTTTTTCATTGGCATTTTTTTTTTCAATGAAGCATAGTTCGTCCCTAGTTCTCAAAAATATTGTACAAGAATATTCCATTTTTTGAGAAACTAATAATGAAATGAAAGTTTCTGAATTGGCCGCTTATTTCGTGAATCTATTGTTCTCAACCGTTGAACACTTGTTTAAAAACGGGATAATGAAAAGTTTTTTAATTCGCATTGGTGAAGAACTTTATTGGCGTTTGAAGATGGAAAGTTATCAATGAAGGTAAGTTTTCTGAAAATCATACTACTTTCAGACTGTGGTTTTTCAAACTTCCTAGCTGCGCTTTAATTGATTGATTCCTTAAGTAAAATTAATTTCGATTAAAAATTTATTAATGGAGGAAAAAAATAGTGTACAATATTTGTTATCTATGACGTGGATTTTTTTCTCTAGCCTTGCTCAATCACTTATGTTATTCAAATTCCTTACCTGAGCATTTATTGATTAATTTCATAAGTCAAAATATTGTTTCAGATTTATAAGATTAATCATTTTTTTTACAATATCTCCTAAAATGTGTATAAGAAAAGTGATTTTCTGATGAATGTAAGAAAATCTTCTCATCTTGATATTAAAAATGACCTGTCCAATCTCATTTTTTCTTAGCAGCTATATCAACTTAAACTTGTATTGAAAATTGTCACATTTTCACAAATTGTTATATCAAATTGCTATAAATTTTATTGCAATTCGATGTGACTCTGCGCATTTAGAACTGTCTCATTTTAAGTACTTATGGTTTCTGTATTTACTGACTGACTGACTAAAATACTAAACGGACAATAGTAATAGTTTAGTATTTTAGTATGGCCTGCAAGCCATTTTTAAACACAATTTTCAATGGTTTTGTATGAAGTCTTATCTTTATAATAATTCGGTAATTATTGTAAAAAACACATAAATAAATAAATGACACAAATTTTACTGCAACGTCTTATTTTTATTTTTATTATGTTATAAAAATGAAATTTATTATTTTTAAATCACGCTTTTCTTTTTAATAGCCCTTGAAGATATTCAGTAACAGCACTTTTTTCCTAAATATCTACGCTTCGCGCAATTCCTTACGGTCGAAGATTTTTGAAGAACTCGTTTCAATGGTTTAATTGCTATAAGATTTAAGTACGATTTTTAACTACACAGAATGTTCAATTAAAAAGTTATTACAAAACAAATGGTTTCGAAGTTATTCGATCAGTTTTCAAAATGTGCAAGACATTTATTTGGACTTTTTACAAATGTTACACATGTCTTCGTTTTCTTCAAAGATTCTTATTCAGACCCAAATGATACATAAAACCCCTCGTCGTATCAATACCGTATTAATTTAATAGATAATCACATGAATTCCACGAATTATGTGCCACATATATAAAAAAGGAGTAAAATATTTGTTACTGGTAGAATTATCATCAACTGAAGAAGTTTATCTAAGTACAGACACCGAATGGTCAACAGTGGTTTTCCGGGGCTCCAGAATCTTCCAGAATTCTAATACTCTCAGACGGTATTGTCAAGTCGTTTTTCAATAATTTTCACATTCTCCTAAATATGACTTAAAAAGCCTTAAAAGTTAAGTATTTTTAGTAAATAAATAATATGCAAACATTCTTTTTAACCACCTTTTTTGTTTGTTTTCTAATGAAATAATTGAAACGATTTTCAAGACTAGATGTTTGTCGAAACTAGTTGCAATACAAAAATATTTAAAATTAATAAAACAAATAATTTCAATCACAATTTTGTTTGGAATAATTATTCCAAAACAAGATGTTTGTCGAAACCGGTTAGAATATTAAAAATAGATGTAGTTAAAAACAAAGTTCCTATTTTATTGAATTTATGAAATATTTCACAAAATATCAACAAAAACTTTTTTTCTCACATTGTGAACACATTTTTAAACACTCTCCTTACCATTTGTCGTTCACATTGTGTAATACTGCTAACTATACATGATATCACACAAAATTCACAATGAGTAGTATTACGCTAAGTGAACGATACATGATAAGGAGAGTTTTATATAACTATACCACCGAGTTAATAATGATTTTCAAAACAAACAAAAAAAATCTAAAGCATTTATTTCTCAATCATATTTTTTGAAGTCATATTGATTTTATACAGTTTTATTTCAGTCTCTGGCGAATACAAGGCAACATTTAATAAAAGCAAATTCATGTACCTTTGGTAGGATATCCAAAAAATCTGTACCAACGAATGAAGTACCATTTTCACGGTTTTCTGATTATGATTTATGGCATTTTTTGGCTGAAAAATGTCAGGAATTTATGATGATAGAATATATTTGACAAAAAACCAACGGTGATTTATCTCCCGGACCATGTCGTTTGTGACATTCTTCGTGTAACTGGACACGAATCATATAATAGATATGGATGGTTAACTTTCATTTCAGCTCTCGTACCCTTACTATATGACGCAGGTACAAAATTCTGCAGTGCTCTTCTACATTCACTAGTTCAATAATTATATACAGGATATACTGTGTCATATTTAGAAAAAATATTGTAATTGTTTTTGATAGGTTTTGATAGACACATCATTATGACTAAATCTACAATATGATTATATGAAATATTTAAAATTTATTTACAACATTTTGAGTGCGTCTAAATACTTGACAAATCTGTAATATCTCCGATTATAGGAGTTATTTTTTAAATTATTCTTTTGACATTTTGAGTGTGTCCAAATACTTGACAAATCTGTATTATCTACGATTAAAGGAGTTATTGTTCAAATGATTATTTTGACATCTCAAAAAGATTATTTTATCGATTGATTTCACGATGATTCAAATATTTAAATCAAACACTTGTGTTAATAAGACCATTTTTGATTTAATTTATATGAACATGGCTATTTCCGAGAACTATAGACGTTCTCATCAACATGTCATAATACAAACTAGACGTAAAGCAGTTTCTATTACTTTAAGAATGTAGAATAACCCTTTTATTTATTAATTTGTCATTTGCTTTATGGAAAACTTCATGGAGGTTTATATTTGAAAAATATATATTTATAAACAGTCTTCCTAAATTAAATGTATTGCTTTCATTAATTGATTTGGCAGTCACTTTGTGGTTAAATCTATCCATTTTTAATTAATGTTCTACTTAGTAAATACCACTATTTCTTAAAATCTACTGTGACACGTATTTCGATACATTCCGCATCATTTTCAAACATCATCATACGGTGGTTGAAAATGATGCGGAATGCATCAAAACACGTGTCACAGTAGATTTTAAGAAAAAAGTGGTATTTATTAAGTAAAACATTTATTAAAAACAAATGAATTACATTTACACCGTACTAAAAAAAATGAACAATGGACGTTTTGGTATAAAAATTGCATATTTAAAAAAATACATTCGTAAAATTAAATTCACCCGTAAAAGGTTGGATGGATATTAAACTCATCCCGAGGACAACCTATCTCGGCATTATTATAATGGAATAAACGTGTGTAATATTGTCGTATGTGGGTATAGGGAAATCTCAAAGGAAATCATCTTTGCTTGTTCCTTTGAACAGAGCACAGGAACAGAGTAGGGAACGTGCTGAAATTGATGTAGAGGGACACAGATCTTCTCCTGATCTGAGCTTTTACGATTTATTTCGGTTTCTTCGTAGTATTAAATTTAAATGCATTTTGATGAATTTAATCACATAATATCATATCGAACAAAAGCAGCTTAAAAAAATATTTATTCGTTGCCTTAAATAAACAACGATAAAAAACTCACATTTTATCAAAAAAGTATTCTAAAAACATTTGAAAATATGTAAAAAATATTTATAAAAAAAAAAACAAAATACGAGCATAAAATATCGGTGAAAACATTAAGATACATCGGCTGTCCAAACTCAAAACACAGTAAGGGACATTTTTTTTGTAGAACGTATTTTTTGCATTTTTGTACTAAGAAGATTCTACAATATAAAAATGCAAAAAAAAACGTACTACAAAAAAATGTCCCTTAATGTGTTTTAAGTTTGGACAGCTGACATGCTAGTTGTCGCTACATTATTAACAAGTGTTGCCTCAGTGTTCTGAACAGATTGTATGTCCGTCGTGAATTTTACGAATGTTCCGTAATCCAGTTTTTTTTAAAATATTTATTAGTTGCCTTAGAAAATTCTCTTTGCCAATTATGTACAAGAATTTAAAGGTCAATCCCCAAAAATAAAAAAAATGATACAATAATACAAACGACCCAAAAGATTCAAGATCTTATAAGAATCAAGATTTGTCACAAACCTCATTTGTTTGTCTTATTCGTCTTGTCATATTTTCCAAATAATTTCTTTAAACCCCTATCCTGCATCATATAAACGCAGTGTATTACCTTCATGGTTATCACATGAAGGAAAACTGATCAGCTCTCCGCTTCAGGTAAAAGGCCAGGAAAATATTGAATACATATCATAGTGAAAAAAAAACACTTATATTTATTTGACCCCCCCTGGAAATCAAACTCGGGACCTCCAGAACGATAGCCGAACGTGCTGACCATTACGAACATTTTTTAAACTAAGATACCACTAAATCTGATAGATATTTATTTCCTATTACCTTATAAATTTTTGTCATACTGCATACCGTCTTTAGCACATTCTATTTCCAATTTAATCTTTCTTTTTCAAAAATTGAACATTCCAACACCAAATGAGGTACATCTTCTGATGATGTCTCAGCACATTGACAAGTGTGTGTCGGGTTGTGGTCCCGTGGTTAGTGTCACGGACTCTTTAGGCAGAGTTTCTCAGTTCGTACCCACTCTACTAGAATTTTATACCTATTTCTAATAATGAGCCGTTTAGGC
>NW_028281064.1:2782500-2787500 GCF_059751285.1 Brachycentrus maculatus | reverse complement strand
AATAACTTTGACGAATTGTCTTAGGACAACTTATCTTCAATTCGTTATTTAACTTAATAAATATTTAACGAGTGAAATTCACTCAGACAGAATTAAACAAGAGGCTCTACTTAGTTCGTTTAAATGCTTCTAAACTAATATTGTTATTCTTCAAGAAATTCTTCCACGTCATACGGGTTTGTACGAGTAGGGGTGTACTACCCTTTAACCTTCATTTATGTCATCTGTACAGTTTGCTTCCGTGGTGTAATGGTCAAGACGTTAAGTTACAGCGCTGAAGGCCCCGGGTTCGATTCTCAAGTAATAAAAATGATTTTTCACTCATATGTTTATTTGAATGCTGGGTTTCCGTTATGTATTTGACTTTCAATATTAAACTATGTTTCAATTATTAAAGAAAACACTTGTTTTTTTACCACTTGAGTTTAAGACAACTAGTTTCAGCTTAGCTTCCATCTTTAGGTGTAAATGTAAACTAAAATATAATAAATAATTGTTCTATAAATAAGGAGAAAGATAAGTTAGGGGAAGGGGGGGGGGTTAGTCAAGGTGGAGTTATTTATTAAACACGATTATTTATTATGTTTTAGTTTACATTTAGACCTGAAGATGGAAGTTAGCTTCCGAAACTAGTTGTCTTAAATAAACTCTAGTGGTAAAAAAACTTTTTTTTTCTTTGATTATTTCAACACGTATTACCACAAAGTAAATGCCGAAACAATAAATAAAACGATGTTTCTACACGATGCAGACTTACCTTAATTTTACATGGCAAAAAAATTATGTTCAAAGATAAATCACCCATAACTCGTGTTTCGCTGGATTTTTTTTACTAAAAAATATATTTTATAAGGAGTTCGCACAAATTCGTTTGAAACTATCATTAACGTATGAATGTTATTTTAAATCAATAAAAGTCAAACAGCATGTTAAGTCAATGAAAGTTTCTTCACTGTTTTGACTGAATAAAGCTTAAATAGAAATAGATACTAGTTAGATGTTTCAAAGCATTTATCAGTAGGAAAACTTTGTGGAATACAATGTATGTTAACAATGAATCTACATACATACGAGTACGTAGTGTTATAAAGTACATTATATCGTAGGTGTACTGGCAAAAAAACGTTAACTCGAAAATATGAAATTTTTACTTAATTATGCATATTATAATGTTTTCAACGTTCTATAAACTGGCACAATACACTATGTAGTTTAAAATGTCATAAATATGTGGTTTAAAAAGTAAATTGAACTTTACGTGTAATAGCGGGTATCTTCTCTCTCTCTGGTTTCAATCCTGGGATTGGTTTGCAGCAATTTCCTCTGTTCTTTTCTTCCATTCTTCCCTGTCTTGTGCGGCTCTTTTGAAATGTGCATATGATGAGCAGCGCACGTCCACCAACTGGTCCTCCAGGTACTCTCGGCGTGGGCGTCCCCTAGAGTTTGTCCCCTCGGTCATACCCTCCATTATGGCATGCAAGAGACCTTCTTGACGTATTACATTGCCGATCCATCTTGCACGCCTTTCGGACAAGGTCCTGAGCAGGTGCCTTCCTCTTTCGATTCCTTGAAGAACTTCCTCATTCGTGACGTGGTCTCTCCAGGAAATTCGGGCATCTTATTCAGACTTAAAGCTTTAAATAACAGGGATTATTAAACCAAGGATTTTAGAGTTAACATTTTTTGCCAGTATACCCACGATATATCCAGTAATTGCACTGAAAAAATAACACTTTCCATTCGTCGTCATAGCACATCACATTTCAGTAATTCTTTCTCTATCCGAGAGTCCAGAATATTGAATGAATTACCATTCCTTGTAAAAAATGCACCTTTTCTGATAACTTTTAAGAAACCTTTGATACATTACTATCTGTAATTAGAATCCTAACTGTCCATCAAACCTCATCACTTAGTTTTTCCTTTACCTCCTTCCCTATACTCCCTTTTTTTGCCTTCCTTTAAGTTTAAAAGCGGGTATCGTATTCAGGCTTAAAGCTTTAAATAACAGGGATTGTTCAAACAGGGATTTCAGAGTTAACGTTTTGCCATAACACCTACGATATGTACACACATGCTGGAAGAATAGATCTCAACGAGATACGGAAATAAAAAGAAGTCTATATAATGGATTACATAATAAAAGGCATTGAAATCAGTGATCTAAATAATAATAATTCTTTTTATTTTTTAACATCTCATCAAAGAAAATATGAAAATAACTCCTGTAATTGGAGATAATCCAGATTTTGTGAACAAGTATTTGGACACACTCAAAATGTTGTATGATAATTCATCGCTACTTCTACCATTATTTTATTTATTTAAATGACTTATTTATAATGAAATTGTAATGCCACATATAATACGTAAAATGATTTAATAATAAATTAAAATTTTAATACTTTTTTTTTCTTGTTATTTTAATTGAATTAAAATATTTTCTTTAAAATGTTTATTTAGGGTTTAAAAACCAGTAAAAAGGAAATTTTGGGAACCATGTTTTTTTAAGGATGGATAGATTGCCGAAGATATTGAAATAATAGTGAATCATGGTTTCAACCCTAAAGAATGAAAGTGAATCATGGATTTGGCAAAATCAGGATAAAAGTAGACTGAAATCAATCGAAACGCGATTTTTTCAGACAAATGTGAAAGCCATTTATGATAGATTAAATGGGGAAATAATAAAGAATGCAATGCTGAGGTAAGCATTATCGATAAATTAAAAGATGTGTTGAAATGGTTTGGGTATTCCAAACGAATGAGTGAAGAAAGAACAGTGAAACAAATTTAAAAGACGAATGAAGTTAAAAACAGGAGCAGAAAAAGACCGAGGAGAACTTGGCACGATGAAGTGTTTTACATACTTGGGCATGGTCAGGTCAGGAGTCATAATTTGCGGGAATGTATGAGGAGATGCGTGATCTTAGAAGAGGCGAAAATTGTTTGAAAAGAGTGGTGTGGTCTTCTTTTCTTTTTGATTACGCCTGCGGAAAAGTAGCGTGTTGTTTACTTTGTTAGTTAATTATTAATTTTCATAATAGCCTCTGTCTACTTTGCATTTTTTATGAATCGTGGGTATTCACATTTACTGTGGATAAGAAAGTTTTTAAATTAAGTGAGTTTATAATTATTCTTCCATTTTATTTATTTTATTTTTCATTGGTTTATTTTTCATTCCATATGTTTATGTTTGTTGTCCTCTTAATAATTTAAATAAATAAATGAACAACACAAAATGATCATAATATGGCATAATTCTCTTATTTGCACAATATATGAAAGGATTATACGTAGTTTCAGTTGCTATTTCTCACGGTTGTTTTTTTAAGGATTTCTTCTGTGCTGAATTTTGAAATCTTCATGCTGAAACGTAGATCCTATTTAATGTTAGAATAACCTTTTATACTAAATATTAATGTTAGTAAAACAACAGAGAGCAAATCACAGTTAAAATAGTTCTATTTATTGTTTAACTTAACATCTACTTTATTGTTATTTTCAAGCTAGTATCTTAATTATTTATAATGAAATGCAAGTTTTTAAAAAAATATTTGAAGCTCTGACTATTTTTTGACATACGCAATAAATAGTCTAAGAACCATCAAGGTGTATTAAGTCTAGACAATAATTTTTATACTCTATCATTAAATTCTAATAAAATAAGTGGTAGTTATTTGTAAAAAGTTGAAAAAACGCGCAAGCCCCAAGAAATGCTATGCTTTTGTTATATTTTTCTGAGTAAAATTTAATGAATTCGTTTGAATTCAATATAATATAAATAAAAAGGAAAACATGGACATTTTTTAAAAGTCAAAATATGTTAAACGTTGAATCAGACAAATATAGAGTATATACTGTATTTTAAAATACACTACTGTTTTTTTAAATATCAAAGGATATTTTAAAGCTTTACGTACGAATTTTTTCTTTTGTTTTCAATTTACTCAAAATTGTTTTGATTAATTATAAACATTTTTAACTGAAAAATTTAATAAAATTATTTTTGTTCATTTAAAAAGATTATTTTGAAATGTGTGTTGGAAAATGACGCAGATATATTGAATACCATCGTAAAGCCAATTTGATGGAATATTGTGTGGAGAAGTTCATGAAATTAAGAAATTTATTTTCGTCTCGACTTTGTTTAAAGGCTTACTCTGAGTGAATAAAAGGCCCACTGATAAGCTCTACATGAGTTCTGTGTACTGATAAGCTAAACACGAGAAAGTTTTGCAAATTTGAAAACGAGATAGCACTTCGATACCTATATTCTGAAAGCGAAGTAGAGCTGAGTACAATAGGGTTCAAGTGACAAACGGAGTAAAAATATTACTAATATTTGATTCATTATTACAGGATTTAAAAGAAATATCAAATTAAAGTTCGATTTATTGACACAATTATAAAATGTTAACTCAGGAAAACTACGTTTTCCTCATAAATTTGTTTTTACCGTTCTTTCCTCGCTCATTCGTTCCACATGTCCAAACACACCTTTATTCATTTTATCGATAATGTTTATCTCAGCTTTGCATTCCTTTGCATTCGAACATCTATCATACGTCGTTTTGCCGCACATTTATCTGAGAGATCGAATTTCGACTGCAGTCAGTCTACTTTCATCGAATAGTTTCATTATTTGATTCGGCTGTCACTTTGTGGCCCCTTTTGAATAATAATTCCACTGGGTAAATGCCACTATTTCTTAAAATCTATTATGATACATTTTAGGGTCTAAAGGACTTTTGTTTATGATAAATTTTATCATTAATAAAAGTCTTTTTGGGCACTTAAATAAAATTTTATCATAGATAAATGACCTTTAAGACCATAAAAATTAATATTTTAATAGATAAGTGACATTTAGAGCGATTAAAACAGATTTAATTATAGATAAATGAACTTTACATTACAAAAAATAAAAATCATCGTGGATAAATAACCTTTGGGGCACGAAAAATAAATTTGATAAAATTTGCTGAATGGATTCGATC
>NW_028281064.1:2725000-2777500 GCF_059751285.1 Brachycentrus maculatus | reverse complement strand
AATAAAGATCTCAATTACGCAAACGCAAACATTGTTTCATCTAATTAATTTTGATTTTTTTCATTTACTAGTGAAAAAGGGTGCCGGAACGCCGTTCCACCATGATACATGATAAAAAAGCCCTGGAAATAGGTATCAAATTTTGGTAAACTGGGTTCGAACCGAGAAACTCTGCCTCAAGAGTCCGCGACACTAACCACGGGACCACAACCCGACACTTAAAAGTATCCTTAGTGATATTTATTCGTGAGGTATTGAAATCTGAGCACATTAGATGTTTGATGATAACGTTGAATAGCCCAAGGGTATTTTCCTCTTACCGATGGAAACCAGTCTTTGTGTAAAGTTTCTTTACGACATGTGAAAAGATGATGGATTCTGCGTTAAAGCTCACAATGCGCTCTTTGTAGCAATATGGTATGATTGTGTACTTACTCGTATATGACATATGAAAATACAACCAATATGTGTCGCCTACTTTCAAAATCCGCCAGATCCATGTAAGTCGATTTTAAAAAATGCAAAATTCTCCCGGTGACATTTATGCTTCAAAGATTTGTCTATCCTTAGATAAAATATTACGAAATAGAGAATTTTCCCATTTTTTTTCAGTACTAAGACAAACAACACGAGACACAAACCGATAATGACGTCATCTTGATTTTCGACCTATCCCCGTTCTCTGATTAGCTGATGTGGGTCAGAAGGCAAGTTTCATAAATATAGCGGAATTTGAAATACAACGCTGGTATTAAGTATTTTTAGCAGGATTTTCAAGTATATTAATATTTTAAACAAAAAAAACACAATTGGCATTCCGATAGGGTATTTATTTTAAAATCTTAAAAAATTGGATGTGGCGGATTTTGAAAGTAGGCGACACATATATAAAATGAATCCGGTGTAATACGTGTATATCGCTCGTGATCGACAACTTTGTCACCTCGTAATATGATGCTTTTTCTCCGTGTTATTCCTTATTACTGAGAGTTGTGACCCTTGTGGAACGACGACTCTTCTCCAGCGATGCGTTGAGCGTTAAATTTTAAATAAATGGGATATAAAAATAAATGTTGAATTTTTATTTTTTTAAAGATCGAACTGATTTATTAACTTTGGATGACTTTGTAGTGCAAAACTCATTAAATTCATATAAAACCTAATTCAATATATCAGTTTTCACACTCGATATATGTGTAATTAAGGTAAAATTTAATTAAATTTAATTTTAATAAAAATCTTATAAATCATCATCCATTTTTAATATAAACGCTGCGCGCTGTACTATCTTGAACGTTAACACACGAAGCAAAGGTGATCAGCCCTCCAATTCAGGATCCAGTCCAGGGTAATATTGAATAACTATAAGAGTGAAAAAAATCACTTTTATTTATTTGATACACCCTGGGAATCAAACCCGGGACCTCCAGAACGGTAGCCGAGCGTGCTGACTATTACACTACGGAGGTGGACATAGTTATTATTCATATTAAAATCCATTGAAATGTTTTGAATCGTGATGTTTCCCTACATATTTCTTTTACCATAATATTTTAATATACAAAAGATAAAGTTATAAAATCTGATACGAAATGTACTTAGATATACTTGATTTACTATAAATAATTTTTATAAACGTCCTGATATTAAAAACGTTTCGTAATTATTTTTTTCAGTACGAAGTACTTTGAAAGATATATTATAAATAGAAGTACCTCAACAAAATTATTTTCACGAGAGTTACATTTTTAGATAAAAATTACACTACGGAGCGGACTCTCAATATATAATGAAAGTATAATATCCTATTTTTAATATAAATCATCATCTACTTTTAATATAAAGGCAGTATTATGTTGATCGTCAATACACGAAGGAAAGGTGATCAGCCCTTCGCTTCAGGAATCAGTCCAGATATAATATTGAATTACTATTAATGTGAAAAAATCACTTCTATTTATTTGATCCCTTCTAGGAATAAACCCGGGACCTCCGCTACGGTAGTCGAGCGTGCTGACCAATTACACTACAGAGGCGGACATTTTCAGATATTTACTCAGTACCATTTTAACAGAGAACGTGCAGCGCAATTTTGTAATGGAGACATTTTAAATTTTGTTCTTAATCAAATTTGGGGGGAAAGGTACTAATACAAAATCATAGACAAAACGATTTGAACTAAGAAAGCGTAAGATTAATGATTCCTTACTAGAAAAACTGAAGTTTTAAATATATAACCAGGTAATTCTTTTCAGTTCGTAAGTGGGTGCTGTCGTGGGAATCTAACTTGAGTGTTCTTTTGCCCAAATTTAGCACATAACACGTATTCAACAGAGCAAAAAGTTTTCCGTAATTACTTACTGTCTACGCAGTTACCTGACATAACTCTAAGCAGAGAGAAAAGATCTTATTAACAACTTAGACGAACGTGTAAACTATGTACATTTTGTGATAACTCAAGAATACGGAATCCGACTCTCGAATGAGTTTATCTCGATGAATCTAAAGAGTATTTATTAGGTGTTCTTTTAAATATAAGATCAATCAATTTTGTATATTCTCCTAATTAATTGTACGCGTTTGAGTAGTGGATTTTTATTATAGCTTAAGTTTTCGATGTCAAAATGTCAAATATCATATTAGTTATATAACTAACTAAGTAAGAAACCATCACGCCGCTCTCCCGCAGTAGTGAGAGAGAGAATAGAACGTCATACCACCATATTCGCCTCTTCCTTATTCATGTGTTCATACCTGTCGACTATTTCCACTCTTTGCCTGACCAATTAAAAGTATTGAAATACTTGATTTTCGACGGTGTGACATTTCAAAGCCCATACCTATTTGTGAGTGGATTTACTCTTTATGTTTAAAGTGGTAACTATAATTAAATGTAATTCGTGAGTGAATATTTTAAGTAAAAACATGATAGTATAGGCATAATTTTAAACAATTCTATGATTCTAAGTTAACAATGATGTCACTTAGGTATATGATTTAAATCTTAGTTTTATTTGGTAAATACCTCTAATTCTTAGTAAAACAGTGGTATTTACCAAGTTAAACTTAATTAAAAATGCACACATTTTACCACAAAGTAACAGTCGAATCAATTAATGAAAATATATGGTTTGAGATCTATGATTTGATTTGTGATTTTATATAGGATATATTATAAGTATTGTATTGAAGTCAATATTTCTCGATTATATATTACGTTTTATATCTCCTACATTTTTATAATCCAATGTGTATTCTCAAATGTCGTATGTAAGAAAGATAATGCGTACGATCTGAGAATAGGACTCCAAAATGTCACTATTTAGTGCTGTGCTGTCACGTTCCGCATATACGCGTAGAGTGGAGCGTGCCGAGTTTAGTGGGGAACAGAACACATTTCCCTTGACGTGTTGTTACGAACTGACTTCAATCTTAATGTTTTGACATCTAGGGACACGAATACAGATTTTGACAAATTGGTCTCGCACGAACGTCATTTGTCGGATGTGACGAAGAAGAAAAAATCCCGATAAGACCTCACACGACGCCATCTCACAGATATAGAAAGAACACTAACATAATAATATCTTTCGGTATTCTCCCAACATATGAGATTACAAATACAATGTTTCAAATAATGTTTAAAACGACTCACAGCAACACCAAACTGATTTTTAACAGAGAAATTCATCATTTTAATACACGAGATCATAATAAAATACATGTGGACCTGATAAACACAACTAATTTTAAGTAAGGTTCTTGCAATATATTGCCTATACCCAAATTAACCAGCTGTCTGACATATGTATATAAAATAGAACCCAGTCAGGGATCCAAAATGAATGAACTGAAAAAATACTTAATGGAAAGATATTTGTGTTGGTGATTAGTTATATTTTCTCATATATTCTCGTAATGGAAATTACTGTCTGCCTCCGTAGTGTAATGGTCAGCATGCTCGGCTACCATTCTGGAGGTCCCGGGTTCGATTCCCAGGGGGGTTTAATAAATATAAGTGATTTTTTCACTCTAATATTTATTCAATATTACACTGGACTGGTACCTGAAGTTAAGGGCTGATCACCTTTCCTTCATGTGTAAACGATCGAGATAACACTGCGTTTATATGAAGCAGTGCCCTATGCACCATTGGGGTGCGGTAAGGGTTTTATTAAGGGAAATTACTAATCGGGAATATAAAATATTTGACTTATAAATGTAATATTTTTTTTTTTAATTGGTGAAAAAACGAAATAAAAACCAGTGAAAAGACTTGGTGGGTTACGTTTACATATAAGACGAATACAAAAAAATATATATTTGAACGCGATCTTCTGTGAATGTCAATTATGTTGGCCCGTGCATAAGAGTTTCCCAGAAGAAAACTTTTCTTCCTTCTTTCCTTGCCCCAATAAATTTTTAGCCTTGTAGCCTTTCCCATTAAGTATTCCAAGAGTCCAAATGCATTTAAGAACAGTCTGCGCAATTAGTTAATACTTATTGGTCTTAAAAATATGGACGCAGAGTTGTTCAATTCGAGTTTGATAATATTTCCAATGTTTTAAAACTATGTTAAAAAATGCGGCTTTGTTTAAATTTTTAATTTATGTTGATGATAAGTTTTGTATTTTTAAAGTATTTTTATTACACAGCATAGTATCGACACATTATTATCTTGATCGTAAATAACACGAAGACAATGAGATTGGTCCTAACCTAAAGATAACCCTCCATATGAAATTAAATGAAAATAAAAACAATTATATGTGTTTCAATCCCGCTTGTAAACAATATATGGTAATGATTAAAGAAAACACTTGTTTTTTACCACTTGAGTTTTATTATAGACTACATGTTTCAGAAGTTAAACTTCCATCATTTAGGTCTGTATAATAACTAAAAAATAAAATATAAAATTGTTCTATAAATAAGGAGAGGGGAAAGTAAGGGGAAGGGGTTAGTCAAGGGGCGGAGTTTGAAAACAAAGGAAAAATGGAAAGCAAAGGTGAATTTTATTTTTTATTTTTTAGATATTTTACAGACCTGAATGATGGAAGTTTAACTTCTGAAACATGTAGTCTATAATAAAACTCAAGTGATAAAAAACAAGTGTTTTCTTTAATCATTGTAACATGTCTTACCACAAAGTTAATGCCGAAACAATAAATAAAATATATATGGTAATTATGTACAATGTATATATCTACGATTTTGTAATATTCAATAATATTATATCTTCCTTACCAAAGCGTTCATTGAGGGCAAATACCTATGCCTGTTGCGCAAAATGCAAATACTGGCTCAAACAGTCATTCTGTGTATAAATTTTCATCATGCAAGTACTTTTTGATTAGTACTATATAGTGCGATCCGGACAGTGAAAATTAATGCTTATTTTGGTATTATATAATGCATTATATAATGCTTATCAATGGCGCCATTAGTACCGTATCGTTGGGATACGATATTGCATCCATTATATTCTTCCATAGTTGTTACATACTGCATCAACTCGCTTCAATTTTTCATGCAAAGCATTCTCGCCAAGTTTAAAAGATCGGGGGATGTTATCTCGCCTGGCTTTATTAATCCCTTGTGAGCTTTGCACGACGTTGACGTTATCGATCACCATTTTACTAATAAATCAGTTTATCGTGCCGAGTTTATGAAATAATAATAAAACAGCTTGAATCCCGCATTATTTCATATAGAAACTTGATGTATGTTTATTAATTTTTAAAGGTGTCTTGATATCAAACATATTTCGTCCTTCCTTTTTATGAATGAAGATGTAAGTCTGAGCATCCCAGAGCGTTTGACCTAGCATTTGGCTGTCTTAAGTGATCACTTTATACACTTGTGTTAAATTCACCGAATTATTCCGAATATTATTTCAGGCTATGTCTTCTAATAAACAAGACTTCCATCTTCTTTCATAAAAAACGAAGAATGATACATGTTTCGTATTAAGTTATGACACTTTAAATGCCATAATTTTTAGTATAATCTGAAGAGAATTCTGCACGATGGATAATCTCCATTATTTATATGTAGGGGTTTTAATTCATGATAGATGAACTCCATAGGTTTTCTTTTCATTGAAGTAAAGAGTTTTTTGATTTGCGATATATTATCTCCATTATTGAGACGGTTTCTTGATACGCAGTCTTCTATTAAGTGTGCGATATTTCCACTTCGAATGACATTTTGATTCAAAGTAAAAAAAGAGCTGTAATATTGATGAATCGGATTGATAACACTACCCACCCGTAATATGGCAGCGGGTTTCATTAATTAAAATTTACAACCCGATCGTGTGGGGAGCTGATTGATTAAAGCTGAATATTTGATTCCGAGCACGTTGATTCGTTTACAATGCCGCGTGAGCACATTGCTATTCACGGGGAGTGGGGGGAGATTCGTAAACTTTAATAATTAAATAACTTTTAAAGAATGTACAACGTCTTCGGATGACGAATATCTTTGGGAAGTACATGGTAAATATCATCCTTAACCCCTCCACGCGAGCGCTTCTGTCAATATAAATTTAGATAAGTAAGAATTAGTCCGCCTCCGTAGTGTAATGGTCAGCACTCTCGGCTACCGTTCTGGAGGTCCCAGGTTCGATTCCCAGGAGGGAGTCAAATATATTTAAGTGATTTTTTCACTCTAATTTTTATTCAATACTACCCTGGACTGGTACCTGAATCAGAAGACCTATCGGAGGGGAATCACCTTTCCTTCATGTGTTAACTAACTATCAATATAACACTGCGTTTATATGATGGAGTGCCCTATGCACCATAGGGGTACGGATAAGGGTTCGAAGAATTGCGACATGACTAGATCACTTTAAAAGTTTCAATTTAAAAATAAATGAGACGTACCTAGGTATTATTGTACCACGTTCATCACAACAAATTTGTCTTGGTAAAATTGAAAAAAACTGAAATTAGTAATGAATTAAGTAGCCTACGAAGGTAAGATAACCCTCTCGAAGCCATTTGCCGCGCTTTTAAACTTTTAAACTCTCCGCACACGCTAGTTTTCCACCTGCTTTTCCTCTCTCGGAATTCTGAAAGGCTAAAATTCCTACAAAAATTCCGAATGTGAAATATTTTTATGCACTAATTGTACGTAGTTTTTGTATGGGATATATGTTTTTATAATACCAAAAATGGAAAATGCCAGCAAGAAACTCGAGTTTGCTAAATATATTAACCTGCAAAGTTCTTAGTAAAACCGTATTTCAGACGTTTAAGGCATTATTCGATAGGGGGCAACTTATTTTCTTTAAACCTAGTATTTAATGTAATTGATTTTTTTTTCTTCCTGAAACACCATTTTTAGATTGAATTTTTTTTTTTCCAAATAAATATATGTTTTTAAAAGAAAAGAGGTATTGAAAGGTAACAAGTTAAAAAAAAGGTATATTCTTTTTTTTATGCGAGGAGACACGTCTTCGCTTACTAAAGTGTGTGTTTGTGAATACCTCCTTAATGAAGTAAAACGATATTGATAATGTATAGTTTTAATCTCTCTAGAAGCCAGAAATGACTTGATAACGATTGGTGACTAAAAACTATTAAAAATTTACGATGGTATTTGTCGAACGAAATTGGCTTATATTGTAATGGATTTTTGCTTGTTTCAGAAATCAAGATGCAATTCTTTCAAAGCGTGTTCCTCCCGGCCATCCTGGTGTTCGCTTCCTTCCTGATTGCCACCGATTCCCAGGAAGTCCCGTCCAGGTAAACTAAAGTCTCTCATCAACTTTAACACTGTACCATAAATGCCACGGCCAAAAATCCTTGTCGAAGTCCAATCTCCATACATATGGTAAGTAAAAATCGGACGGATGAAACGTTTGATGTAACTAAAATTCCTGCCATAGAAAAATAAAATAAGAGGAATGAAGTGTTCCCACTGATAAAAATTTTAAATTAAAATGACATATTTTATTTATTGTTTCGGCATTAACTTTGTGGTAAGACATGTTACAATTATTAAAGAAAACACTTGTTTTATACCACTTGAGTTTTATTAAAGACTACATGTTTCAGAACTAACCTTGACTAACCCTCTCCCCCTAACTTTCCCCTCTCCTTATTTATAGAACAATTTTATATTTTATATTTTAGTTACTATACAGACCTGAATGATGGAAGTTTAACTTCTGAAACATGTAGTCTTTAATAAAACTCAAGTGGTATAAAACAAGTGTTTCCTTTATCATTGTAAAATTAAATAAGTAAATAAAAATAAGAAACAACTCCTACGCCCTCTTCAACCTTCAAAGTCCTAAGGACCCAACTCTAAATTTTGGAATTAGATTCACATACGGTGTTTGAAAATGATACGGAATGCATCGAAACACGTGTCACAGTATATTTTAATAAATAGTGGTATTTACTAAGAAAAACTTAAATTAAAAATGGATAGATTTTACCATAAAGTGACTGTCGAATCAATTAATGAAAAATAAGATGAAACTATGCTGAATCATATCCTTTGATATTGATATATAATTTATGGTAGCTTCGTAACTCTAGCAAATATCATTTATTTATTATATGTGTATACATATGTATTTTATTTCTTAGAGCCAAAACCACTCGTAAACGAGTGGAGGCTTTAAAAAACTCTACCAAAAGAAAATATTTACATGGTTTTGGGGGTTTTCACAGACAAAAATTTTGGCCAATCAAAAAGCATTAAAATGAAATAAAAACACCATGTAAAATATTACAATTTCATTATTTCGTCTAGTTGCATTTAGTAATTAAATAGTCGCCATGTTTGAATCCGGTTTTTGCCAAATTTTACATTAGATATAGATCTAATGTAACAAATTTGGCAAAAACCGGATTTAAACATGTCATGGATAGCCATAACTCTGTTTGCGCACACCTACCTGGTAAGTACTGGTCCAAAATTGTTTTATTTTGCTTTTCATTTTCAATATTCTTATTTATTTATTAGGATCATGTGATTTTACAATACATTTAAAGATATGTATGTAAAAATATACACTATTGATTTACTGATATTCAGCCAGAAATTCCCAGAAGAAAAGATATACAAAAGACACAATATATCTAGCCGATTTATATATTTTATTCATACCACACCGTAACACAATTCCACGTGAAAAGAAGATTTCTAGTTCTCCCTTTGAGTAGGTACTAACACGATTTATTTTGAACGTTTCGTCTTGAATAATATTATTTTATTACACTAAAAAAGTGAAACGTATTTTCAACATAATCTCATGTTAAAATAATAATAATGTAAGGCACATTTAAGGCATTAATAAAGGCAGCTGGGTCAAAAGATTACTTTCGAATAAGAATAAATGTGGCGCAAGCTTTTACTGTGAGCTAAGACATTGCATTAAAGTATTTTCCAAATTGGATGGTAGATTTGTTTAAGAAAAACAATACTCGTATTTTCCTTTAAACTCCATATTTTTATATAAAGTTTTCGGGGAAATTTCTTTTCCTCTGGGAAATTATTTATGGTAATAATTTACAAAAACTACAATATTTTTGTGTCGTTATAAAATGTTAAATAATAGGTATAATATTTTTTAAGGGGGTTTAATTAATATAACATGACCCAATACCTTTTCAAAAATCTTTATAAAATTTAAATTAATTTGCCTCTACACGTACGGAAAAAGGCACTTAATCGTTGGAGGTCCAAAAAGCTTTTTTGAGTTGATCCGGTCAAAAGAAAGGTTTACAAAACTATCTAGGGAACCTTCGCGAAAATTTAATTTAATTTGTAAAAATAAAATATATCCCCAATTAAATTTGGTACAAATGTTGGAAAACTTATCATGACAGCACGAATATAGATTTATTCAAATAAATAAATTAATGTAAGCTTGCATTATTATTTTAATAAAATGTGCAATCTTAAACAATGACACAATTTTTCAGGTGTGTTTACGTACGTATAATAATTCTTTTGACCGATAGTATTTTTTTTTTACTTGAATGAAATTATAAACTAATATAAAAATGAGCCCGGCATTGCACCAAAACTGTTACTGGTTATGTCGAAACTTTTGTCAATAGATGTCACTACACACCCTGTTTGATATCCTTACTATCCATAAAAAAAATTAAATATAAATATTTTTAATAACGAAAGATACTTTCGAAATTTTATTTAGTTTCTATTAAGTAACAAAAAAATGGATATTTCCATAGCAAAAATGAAATTGTGTATAGATAAAGAGTTGTATTTTTCTGAGTTGACTGACCTCTATTGTTAAAAATTATAACTACAATCCGCAAATGGTTCGCGCCTCGGCTAATGTTATCGGCGTACCAAAATAATTCACTTTTATTATACATTTGCAGCATAGCCTACTACAACGATATTAACTCCGACCCTTATCCAGAGGTGGTGATGGAAGTACTTACCAGGATAGGACAATCACTTATTGGAGAACGCGCCAAGCAGTGGAGCGCAAATGGGTTAGTATATAATTAATATATTTGTCTCCGACCGTAACATCCCGTATGGTCTAGTGGCTAGGATACCTGGCTTTCACCCAGGAGGCTCGGGTTCGATTCCCGGTACGGGAATTATTTTATTTTTGTAGAATATTTCTCTTTAATATACATTTTTACTTGAATTATAATTTAACAGCTTTATCGAAAGTCGGGAAACTGCAACAAATAAAAGTTTTTTTTTATTTTATGTCATTTTGAATACTATGTAAAATTTAAAATCAATTGTTTGTAAATACTACTGGGTCAAAATTAAATCTTCAGTAGATTAAATCCTAAGAATTGGTAAATTATAATTTTAGTATTTTATTTTATTTAAGTATAATTTTTAGAGAATACCGTGGAGGGGTAGATCGACAAATGTATTTAAACTGATGCATATTAACGACATTTTGAGTGTGTCCAAATACTTTTTACAAATCTGGATCATCTCCAATTATCGGTTATTTTTTTATTTTTTTCCCAGACTTCCATAATCTTCTTCTTCTATGTTGAGATGTCAAAAATAATACGTTTTCATACAACCTATACCCTGCCAGGCGTTGCTGTGGCTCATTCTGGTTAAATGCAAAAGAAAGATAATAAAACGTACATTTCTAATATATTTTATTTCACAATACTGCAAAGTCATAATTTAATTTTTTAAATATATTAAACAACAAGGAACCTAAAACGAAAAAATCGAGCAAAGTAGCATGCTGTCCGACATGCGCAACATTAAGGATTGCTGTATTGCGTAACGTTCAACAGATGACAGTGCCATGCAGTAAAATAACCCTTAAAACGTTTTTACCTGCCAATGATATATGGTTGTGTCAAAAATTTCAATCAATCAGTGAATATAATTGGAAGATTTAAGATTTGGAGCAAACGAACATTTACTTTTTTATTTGTATAGAATAACGCCTAGAATGCTTTTATTTATATGTTCAGTTACGAGTATTTTTAAATAAATAAAAGCAGAAATAAAATGCGACGAAACGGTAAAATATTAAAACATATTTTTATTTATTTTATTATTTTTTTATCATTTTACTATTTATAAAAAAAAAAAAAAAAAAAACATTAAATATTGGAATTAATAAAAAAATATTAAAAACGGAAGATCTCAAATATTATTGCATCTTCGTCTTTTTTACAATGATTAAAGAAAACAATTCGTTTTTTACCACTTGAGTTTTATTATAGACTACATGTTTCAGAAGTTAAACTTCCATCATTCAGGTCTGTATAATAACTAAAATATAAAATTGTTCTATAAATAAGGAGGGGAAAGTAAGGGGAAGTTAATTATTATTATTTTTATTTTTTTTAATTATTATTAATAAAAACCTTAATAAGGAAGAAAGATAGGGACACGAAATCCCAGTTTCCAGCCGAATAGAGTCCAAATAGACAGTGATAGCCAAACTTCAGTACGGGATGGCACACAGAGAAGAAGAAAGTTTGTGTATTTAAAGTCTAAGGTTCCTTGGGGATGTAATATTATTTCTCAAATCCTCGACCCTGGATTTTCAGCCAAGGACTATAACACAAAGTTTAGTCCTTTAGGAGAGATGTATAACTTCAGGAGTAATTGTATATTATAGTTGAAACTACAATATATTTCATTAGTAAATAAGAGAAACTTATAATTCAGTGAATGGCTTTGTTTTCAAAGGAATCGATAAAGGGTTTAAAAATGTACAAACATAAAAACCCAGGAGGTTACACACATACACAAATATCATTCTCATAGTTTTAGACTATGATGAATGTTAAACGTTATGTCCAATTACATATTTGTTATTTTTAAATTTATATTATCTCCAATTCCATACGAATTAAAGAGTTTCTGCTCAATAAAAAAGATTCTTTCATCTCAACATAGATGTCTCTAGAGAAATAATAGCAATTTAAGCACTATGTTTCGAAATTGAACAATATATATAGAAGTTATAAATTCCAAGGTAACATTTGACGTAATTTAATTTTTATCTTACAACTGTTTTTGCATTGAAAGAATTCGTTTTTCTTCGAAATAAATATCTGGTTTGAAATGAAAAAGTTATTGAAAAGTAAGGAGATTAAAAAAAATACATGAAACCATTTTTAAAATACTAAAATTTACTAACCATTTAAAAAATATATATTAAAAAAATGAGCGTGGATAAACGTCCAGCCATTTGTTTAGATCTCTGCCTTAAAGATTCGGGATGGAATGGATCATTCTCGTGATGTGTTATTATTGGCTAATAATTTATTTTGAAAAATCACAAGACTATCGGTAACATTCTTATTGAAACCTGTAGAGAACTAAGGGAGATATGAAGGTTTAAAATTCAATATTTGAATACTTAAATATTGGAAACGAAAAACGGACGTCCGTATACGTCATCGGGTTAGTAAAGCGGCGTATCCCAAAACGCATCTGCTTTGAAAAACTATAATAGTAGTAGTGTGGATTGTTTGTTTACCACTACACTGCCATTAGATATTCCTCCAGAGCGATAAACCCCATTCATAATTTTACATTGATCCATAACGATCAATATTATGGATAAACGTATCGGATTACGAAAAATCTCACGAAACGAATAATGAAATTCGCAAGCCGAAATTGCACTGTACTTGAATTCTCATCAAAGATGATGAAGAATATGGAAGTCTGGGCATTTACGGGGCTGACGACCGTCATAGGCTGGTTTAAGTGATCACTTTACACACGTGTAACGTTCACCAATTCTACCCATTATTGACAGCCACACTACTCAAATTCTTTGAAGTTCTATTTATATATATGAACCAATTTCGAAACGGTGTTCTTGAATCATTAGAAATTCACTAGAGACATCTATTGGTGAGATGAAAATAATTAAATTAAATAATGAAAATAATATTCTTCATCATCTTTTACGAGATGCCAAAAAATAATATGAAAATAACTCCTATAATTGGAGATAATCCAGGTTTTGTGAACAAGTATTTGGACACACTCATAATGTTGTAGGTACTTGAATTATATTACGTCACGTAGGAAGTGGACATTACATTTATTTGGGGCACGGCTCGTTTTGATTAGTGATGTCAATGGCCCTTTTGACAGACTGGCTATAAATAGAACATAAATCCAATATTTGCATCGATGGCAACACATTTGACAACCCGGGTGTGAAACGGATCATTCCATCGCGTCTCTGCGGGGGTGAGTAGGGTAAGGGTGTGTTGGGAACCGACCGATCAATGTCACTTCGCAATTAGGTACCCTCTCGTACGATTCCTCAGCCCATTTGTCAATTTACACCATTTGCGAATACCTCGTTATAATATGTCTTTATCATCGTGCCATAGAGATTAATATATCGCTCGCTCCCTTCAACAACGTCATATATCAAAAAACTTGATTTTTCAGGAGATCGTTTTTAAAACTAACTAACTAACTAACCATCACGCAGCTTCCCCGCAGGGGTAGACAGAGAGAATAGAACGCCACACCACTCTGTCTTTGCAACATTCTTCGCCTCTTCCACGTTCATGCATCTCCTCATACATACCCGCCGATTGTTACGACTCCTAACCTGACCACTTTCAAGTATTTGGCATACCTGAAATATCGTTTTTAAAGTTTAAAAATATAATACAATGTAATAAAAATAAATGTTTAGCCACTTATTGAACTTTTTACTGTGCAACAGATCTTTTTAGGTAAAACCTGAATGATTTTTCTATATTTGAAAAATATTTAGTACATTAAAAAAAATTATTAAACAATACATTTTCATTATATGTATATATGATATAGTGCATTCTGAAAACATGCACAACTGAAAATTGACGGTTTTTGATACATGACGTTGGTGAAAGGATTGAGCGATATTCATTTAACGTAATACTTGTCGTATCCAATTGTGATTAAATTTTTATGTTTGTATAATTCATTAATTAAATTTCAGACGGCGCTGTGGTGTAGTTGGGTAGACGCTCAACTGCGAAACTGGCGTCGCGGGTTCGATTCCCACCAATTGCAAAATTAATTCAAGAAAGATTGTTTTTCAATTGGTCTGGGTGTTTGTGGTGTATTTTTCCCATTCACCTTCAATAAACTTACTATCCTACATGCAGACAAGCATCTAAAATAGACGGTTTGCGGGTTATTCCTATAAAAATATTTATACAATTTCATGAATTGATTGCGCAGTCACTTTGTTTTATTATCTATCAATTTTTAACATAGTTTACTTGGTTAAAGTTTTACGGTGTTTGAAAATGATGCGGACTGCATCGAAACACGTGTCACAATAGATTTTAAGAAAGAGTGGCATTTACCAAGTAAAACATAATTTAAAATTGATTAAAATAGTTTTAATTATATATTGTAATTATATATTTAATTATATATATATGTATATATATATATATATATATATATATATATATATATATATATATATATATATATATATATATATATATATATATATATATATATATATATATATATATATATATATATATATATATATATATATATATATATATAATTAAAATAAATAAATGGTGGGAATCAACCTACCTCTCTCAGAACACGTATTACTTACCAAGAAGGTATATATAGTAGAAGCCGAAACTCGATTGGTTATAATTAAAAACAAAATAATATTATTTCTTTTAATTTCAATATTAATAAAAATATCACGGTTCTGTCCTCGTTTATAAATTGTAGTCGTTTTTTGTCCCCTTTTAAGCGATCTATAAATACTTTACTTTTTTGTGATGTGCTTTGATGACTTTTAGGGTTGGTTTTTTAATCGTTGGTAGCCTTTGATTACTTTGTATGTATGTACATATTAGTGTGCATAATGATTTTCATATTAGTTTTTAGTGGTTAGCAACTTAGGAACAGTGTATGAGATTCTGAGTTCGATTTCCTGCGATTTACCATAAATATTCTAATCATACAGGAGAAAGTGACCAAGTGCATTTTTTACAAAAACTACTGACTATTTGATATCTTACTAGCTTAATATTGCCCTGAAAAAAATTGCAAAGGATTTAAAACTTGTAAGATTAATATATTGACTTGTTAAAGATGACTAACGGCATTGATGTTTATTTTCTTGCCTAGCAAATGTGACTAAATGGCCATCCTAAATATTTTACGTTTTGTAAGTTGGTTACTTTCTCTTGTACGATATACATGAATAATTTTTTGCAGTGTAGTTACAAAATGATCATTTTATCACCAAACCATAATTTTTCTTTGCCTTTGTCGATACAACGTTTAATATCTTATGCTTTTCCCATATATATACCATGGGTACAAATAAAGAACAAAGAAAAGGAGAAATTCACTGTCATTTATTCATGAAATCTTTAAAAAAAAAAGAAACTCAGACAATATTACAAGTAAATTGAAAAAAACAACCATCTAGGTAGAACTGGAAACTTATTTGTATTCAATGAAGCATTTTGGCCTTCTGGGTTTGGTGATGTATAAAAAAAGACGTATAATTAGTCAAGTTACGTTTCGTCCAGATTCGGACCATTGCCACGACGCTTTTTATTGTTCCTAACATTCTGGTTATCACAATGTCAATGACAAATGATAAAAATAATAATGTTCATTTATTATTGACTATTGGTAGTCAATAATAAATGAACATTATTAAATTCACATGAAATGCTGGATAAAATATGATAATGTTTATTTATATATTATCAAACGTCAGTTTTACTATCACTTTCTATTTTAAGGTGAATGATTCGATAAATAGAATGTTGAAAAAATCCATCCAAATAATAATTTCATTTTGATTGGTAGGCGAACGAACGTAAGTCCATTACTGCTGGTTTAATGTTCAGTGTTCAAAAAACCCATTTCTCAAGTTCCTTCATATGGTATTAAGAGGAATTAATATGAGACAGTCGAAAAATTAATTAACAGAAAAGTCAAACAAGCTATCGGTAATAATAACGTGAGTTGGCCATTTTCTTTAGCCAATACTGAAAACAATTTTAGAGTAGTATAATTTACATTTTTGACACACACTTATATGTATAATTAGTACATAGTAATAAACGAATTCATTTAAAACAGTTTTGTATTTTTAATCTTGAAATATTAACGTTAAATGTTTTTTAATAATTCTTGCCAATATATAATCCTGAAATACTTATCATATTATTAAAAAAACTCAGTTAATTTCTAGAATTGATTTATATTTTTGATAGATATATCGTTTTTCAAAATGCAAAAAGTAAACTATTTTTTACTTTTTATTATAGATACTTATATATTACAGGTTTATTCATTATATGGATAATATATCATAAGTATCTCAACGTAAAAAGAGGCACCAATAAGTTTTAATGGAATGAAGATTGAAATCTAACCATTTAAATTTTATAATATTTTTTTATGTCAACGCTTTGCTAATAAAAATTCTTTCATGCACTATTACTGTACAACATTTTGAGTGTCCAAATACAAAATCTGGATTATCTCCAATTATAGGAGTTATTTTTCATATTATTTTTTGACATCTCACCAAAGATGAAGAAGAATATGGAATTCTGGGCATTTACGCGGCTGACGACCCGACGGCTAATATAAGAGTTTCTGCTCAATAAAAAGCTTCTTTTCATCTCACCAATAGATGTCTCTAGTAAAGTTCTAATGATTCAAGAACAACGTTTCTAAATTGGTTCATATATATAGAACTTCCAAGAATTTGAGTAGTGTGGTTGTCAATAATGGATAGAATTGGTGAATGTTACACGTGTGTAAAGTGGTCACTTAAACCAGCTCATGACGGTCCCCGTAAATGCCCAGACTTGATGAGATGTTAAAAACAATATGATTTCTGTAGCTAAATTAAAAGATCTACATACTCATACATCATTCTTTATAATGTTTTTGCCTTTCTGAAATATTACGGTTTTGAAGCTAAATATATTTTCCTACCAATAAAAAAATATACATAATTCGTAAGTTTTTTTTAGCTATGACGGGAATCCATCCCACAATATCAGTTTCGCATTCTATCCACACACCACTGTGTCTAGAAATACAAAGACAAATATTATATTTCCCCAATTAATTATTAAAATATACATATGGTTGCCTCATTAATCGCGACTTTGTCACAAACACTGATTTTGTATTTGGTAAAAAACTTTATCCTTGTTACGTGTTTAATTAAAACTTTGTCCAATTTAGATACACCTTTTTGACATGACACGTGTTTCAGCGCTTGAATAACCGAGTTGATGAGGATCGAGACACGTGTTATGTGTCGCTAACAAGTAATTTTCATTAGTACCAATCAATAATAATGTGTATTTTTAGACAAAGATAAAATTCGATTAATTGAGAAGTGTAGATAGAAAATTAACGATTATTTGATGGTCATGATGAAAATAATGATATCTCTGAACAATTTTGTTAATATTCACACACGATGAATACTGAAATTATCTCTTAAATTCACTGTGTCAATCAAACGAAATACAGTACAACTTCGATATAACGGAACATTGGGGGGGAGGAATATTCATTTCAGCCGAAAGTCCGTTATACAACAACAGGTTTAAAATAAATCAAAAAACTCTTTGTGAAAATATGGACACTATTGAGATACACATAAATAATACAAAAAACAAAAAACAAATATTTATTGTCTTCGGACACTCGTCGTAAAGTGACTCTGCTGATAGTAGCTCTGCTGATATTATTTGATATCGACGCGCTTGCTTTCGATAATCATGCTTTGAAAAAATAATCAAGTTCAATTTGCTTTTTTGAAGTTTTTTTTTTTAAATCAGCTCCCTGAAATTAGGAAAATATGTATAATATTTATTTACTGATTTTTGTCCGTTATATTCGATGTCCGCCTGGTGCGATGGTTAACGTGTTTAGCTACCGTGCTGGCAGTCCCGGGTTCGATTCCCAGAGGGAAGTGAAAATAAATAGTTGTTTTACACTCTAATATTTATTTAATATTACCCTCGACTGGTTCCTGAAGCGGAGGGCTTACCTTTCTTTCGGGTGTTAACGATCAAGATAACACTGCGTTTATGATGCAGTGCCTTATGCACCATCGGGTGCGGATAATGGTTTGAATCAATTTATGAATTTAGATATAAGTAAATAATACAAAACACAACAATTTTTTTTTTCGGACACGTGTCGTAAAGTGACGTTATTGTTTGATATCGACGCGCTTGCTTTCGGTAATTCTGCTTCGAAAAAATAATCATGTTGAGTTTATTTTTTGGAGTTTTCTGTTTTTTTTTTTTTTAATCAGCTCTCTAAAATTTTTGTCCATTTTATTCTAAGTACGAAAAATAGAGGTCGATTATATCGAGGTTTTACTGTAGTATAATACAAATATCGATACATTAAACTCGTGCACATCAACGATTCAACGTAAAAATGTAGACATTCAAATGCGAAGGGCTCTATTTGCAAGGGTAAGAACTTGAGTGACGTCAGAATGTACGTCACAAAAGCTTTTAACAAGCCTCCAGAGCAGATAGCATATAGGGCTAGGTAGAATAACTCAGCTTCGCTCTTCTTCCTCCACTCCTCACACCACAGGATGACTCATGACGCTTATCCTTCTTGACAGCCATGAAGCGGGCGGAGGATTAGCATTGTAAAACTTACCCCGTTCTGCGAAAATGAAGGTCTTATTATCAAATTCGTTTTAGGGATTATCCCGATTCGAGGGGGTTTGTAAATACGCTTATATTCAAAACCTTTTTTTTTCAATGCTGAATTTATTAGGAGGATATTACTTGATTTAATGTCCGTAATGGTCAGCATGCTCGGCTACCGTACTGGAGGTCCCAGGTTCGATTCCCAGGGGGGTCAAATAAATACATGTGTTTTCTTTACTATAATATTTATTCAATATTATCCTGAACTGGTATCCGAAGCAAAAGGCTGATCACCTTTTCTTCATATGTTTACGATCAAGATAACACGGCGTTTATATGATGCAGTGCCCTATGCACCATATAAGGGTTAGAACTGAAAACAATTATTAAATGTATAAACATTTGAAAAAGCGTAGTTATATCACACCTTTAGTCTTACATATGTGTTTCATTCGGACATTTATTTTGAGTCAAATAATAACCTGCACGGATTCTATATAAGTAGCTTGTTGCAGGTAGGATAGTAAGGATAGGGAAGGTGAATTTGAAAAATTTCTCACAAATATTCAGACCCATTTAAAAAAGAGCGAGAATCGAACCAAAGACGCCAGTTTAGCAGTCGAGGGTCTACCCAACTACACCAAGATATCTTCCTCGTAATATTTACTCATTGTGCTGTTGGCAATAAATTTGAAAGGTTAATTTATTTCCAGAGAAAATATGTTTGACTTATGCTTAACCTGTTGCCGTAAAACAGTGATTAAGCACATTTGAAATGCATAATTTACGCGTGTGTGTTTTTATGTTATAAACGTAAAATGAATAACAAAATATTTTAATTTCTAACTCATAATACATATGTTCTTTGTTGCACACCAAAAACATATTCAAAAAGCTGATACTTAACTTAATTTACAAAATCGTGTGAGACTTAATTTTTCGTTATTAGGTTTGTACGATTTGATATCAATAATGTGTATAAATCTCGTAAATAAATGGAATTTAAACACGCAAATAATTAAAAAGAAAATAATTAGGCAAATCTGCTCCTAAAATCTTAATCTTCAATACCAATATTTACGATTGTATTATTTTGCGATGTCATACAATTGTTATAAAAATATTAAATTTGCATCGCCCATTTTTCATGTATGTTTAAAAAAAACAACTGTATTTCCACATAAAACAAAATATTTAACTTAAAAAAGTTACACAAAAATCAATAGCTCTTACAACATTTTGAGTGTGTCCAAATACTTGTTCACAAAACCTGGATTATCTCCAATTACAAGAGTTATTTTCATATAATTTTTTTATCATCTCATCAAAGATTCCATATTCTTCTTCATCTTTGATGAGATGATAAAAAAAATAATAATAATATCACAATAACTCCTGTTTGGATAGGAAAAGGAAAAAATATGTTAATAAACAAGTTTTTTTTTAAAAAAAACTAAATAATTCCGTACATCTTGTTTTGATTATTTATATTGTAATTACCTACTTCATTGATCTAATCTCAATTTCTCGTTTACAAATAATAACAACTGAATTGCGGATAATAATAATAAAATAAAAACTTACATAAGACCTTAATTATTGTTATGCATCAATGAGCGAAGGTCGCATTTCGAAATAAAAAGAATTTATTGGTGTTATTTTTTTCACCTAAGCGCCTTTTGTATATTTTTAAAAATAATCGCAAAAACAGTAATCCGTTGCGATAACAAAATGAAAAATAAACAGTGAAATTCAACCAAATGAGATAAGCTAAATGATGGAGTAATTTGGGAATTCCGTGTTAGTTGATATACCGATGACATGATGTATCGATAATTTTTTTAATCGATCAAATTAGGCGTTGCAAATGTCAGTTAAAATTTGGTAAGTGTGATAAGATTTCATCAAGAGGAGAAAGTAAATTAGCCTAAATAAATATTAGCCTTAATAATATGTATACGGAAAATACTTTGAACGCATGTAAATCAGTTTGACGTTTTTAACATAGCCACAGTATATAAATAAAAATCCATCTCATGAAATTCATCTATTTTTTTTATTTTTTTATTTTTTTTTGACACACTCAAAATGTTGTAAATTCATCTAATTGAACTAGCCATTCGTTGTGATTATTTTGGCTGTTAAGGGTGTGGTCGCAAATTTACAATTCAGTTCGTAACCGGCTGCGCTAGGAGCCACACGTGTCTCCACGGATATATTTTTATAATATATTTTGTTTTTGTTTTTTTTTAATTAAATATTTAAAAAATATTTATAAGTTTTTTTAATTTCCTTTCCTTTCAATCTTTCTTTTTTTTAAACCTTTTATTTATTTGGAAAAAAAAACTAGCTAACTAAACTAAGAACTTAGACTTACGTTAATGACAAAACCTTTCACATACGATTTCTGACTTCTAATTGATATATTTTAAAGAAAGCGATTTAAAAATAACATTTCTATTACACAAAATAAAAATTTTCACATATTCAAAAGTTTTGATTATAAATTCCATACAACATATGTTACAAAGAAGCATGTAATTCAAATGAAAGTATGAATTTATAGTGTCACACATTCTCAAAATCGTTGGTTTGGTAGTTTTGTTAATCGGCTTTTATGCCAACGCGTTAGGATTTAAAGCCTTTAGAGATGATAGATTGTGTTAAAATCAAATAAAACAATTCAATTGTGAAATCTTACGAATCCAATTCCTTTATATTGCTTTAGGGATAATGGATATCACATTTACGTTTTGTGTTAAAAATATCTTAGTTATATCGTCAACGGTGTAATGTTTTCTCTTTTCTTTTTTATTTACTTATTTAATTCATGTACAAAAATTGTTTTTTTAAACATAGATCGATATTACAATGGTACAATGGTTTCTTTGTTATCATAATATGTCTTTTGTAGGCGAATGCGCTATATATGATTTAAATAAACAACTCAAAACAAATTCGCACTTGAAGTGAGTTTCAAAAATTTGGGGAGTGTGATGTCAATCATTGGTAGAATGGTGAATGTTACACATGTTTAAAGTGGGATTATGACCTGTCATAGGCTAGTTAAGTGATCACTTTACACACGTGAAACGTTCACCATTCTACTCCACCCGTGATTGACAACCACACAGATATATGATCAATCACATGACACAATACATATGAGTTCACATATAGTTGTCTGTGATGGATTGAGAAAGCTTTTATTTATGGAAGACGGAAAAAATATATAAATCACTTAACCAGCCTATAACAGGTCTAACGCCATGTAAATACCCATACTTCCATATTCTTCTTCATCTATGTCGAAATGTCAAAATATAAAAATTACTTTTATTCTTTTTTGTGTGTATATTAGGTTAAAATATTGTAGAATAAACTATTTTTTTTAACGTATTAAAAAAAATTCCACCGACAAGATACACAAGGCGGCTTGGTAGGTCTCTGCATTATTTTTATTATACGTTTATAAATTTTTAAATGAATGTATACAGTGTATGTGGAGGTCCTCACCAAAACGATACATTTTCATTATAAATGATTTAAGTAATCACGAATTCTAGCTCGTAAAATTGTTTCGTTTTGGTGCGATTTAATGATTTCATATTGGTTTAACACAGGAGTGTTAAACCAATATGTGTTCACGTTTTATCGCAACTTTAATTAAGATTTCGATAGAATACAGTAGGTTAACTGAACAGATTTGCATATTGCAATACTGGAAGTGTAACTTTTTGGTCAGGAGTTCCACAAATGTATTTATATGTGTAACAAGGATTTGAAAACATCCAAATTATGATTTGCTAATGTCTTCAATTTTTTCGCTTCTTTTTCAGCCCCCTGAAGCGCGGGCTGGACCTCGGCGTCGGACGGGGCTACTCGGGCTCCATGACCGCCAAACACCTCATGGGGCTCGCCTCCGCCAACTACGCCGCAGGCCCGGGCCGCAGGAGGCGCGAGGCCCCCGTGGCCTAAGGAGCCCTCACCCAATCCGCCGCCAACCCAACACTAGGAACTCCAACATTCGCGCTGTATCATTTTCGCTAGAGAATCGAGACGAATCGCCAACTGTTAAGGGTTGAATTCTTACCAATCAGTTTTATGTAATTCTACCCTTTTTGATTTTTTACGCCTTGAAGCATTGTTTTTTTTTATATAAATCCATTTAAAATTACTGTACCACGCGTGTCTAAATTGTTTTTTTTTTCTCGAAAATGTTTTAAACTTTTAAATGAAAAACACTTGTATAGTACCACCAATTGAGTTTTATTTCATTACACACGACTAGTTTCGAAATCTACAGTTGTTTTCATCGACAGGTGATTGTTAAAACAATATTGTATTATTGTAGTATTGTAGTGTTGATTGTTTTATTTTGTAATGAAATTAAACTCAATAAGTGGATGTATATTATGTAATTTTTTTAAATAATCAACATGTCATTTCGCAAAGTTAGTGCCGAATCATTAAACAGTTTGAATCACATACATTTACTTCATTCAATTTTATTTGAAAATGTTCCTGGCTCACACTTTTTTAAATGATATTTTCTAAAAACATACTATTTTTATTAATTTTCAGATCTTAAAATCGAATTCCCAATTCTTATACTCGGTATTTATTCGACTAAAAAACACTTTAAACCTACAATAATTGCTATAACATTTTATATCTTTAAATATCATGATTTTTTTATAATAATTTAAATTGGTGTCACAAACTTTTAGCAATTGGTGATTCTGATGGTTATTAGTAGGAAGAATTGTAAAATAGAATTGTATGTTCAATCTGTGTAAATTTCTCTTACTTAAGTATGTTGATAATTAAACTCGCAGCATCATCAAATAGTTTTTTTTTCTTTTTTGTATTTTTTAAATATTATTGCATTAATTGCACTTGGGTTGTACAAATTGATTTTATATTTAATTTAACCTCAAATATAATTTTACTGGAATGTCATCACGTTGATAAGCCCTCTCATGAATAAGTTTCAGAGCAATATTTTCAGTAATTGTCTATAATTTAATAGGGTTACTGATAGTGCATGCGGATTTTATTTATTTTAAATTATAGAGTAAATTTTTAATGGGTTTTTAGATGGCAAATATAAAAGATGCTTAAAAACGTTAGAAATACTGCTGAACAACTAAGGGTAGTCAATAGATTTCAACCGACAATTTCGATCTACTTTTGCTGAACAATATTGTAAACACATTTCATTTTTATATCTGTTATCTCTCTCCAATGCAGCGATTCTTAAATAGTACCTTACTCACAAAAATATTCAATTCCATGCAATTTTCCAGTTTGTCATTTTTCATTTATCTGATTACAATTTATATTATTATATATTGTAGTCTGTGGTTTCTAAACTTTTGGATATGGAAAGGAATACTTTTTGAGGGTTCATTTAATAATTAATCGTAGTGAACATCAATTTGTAGCTTAATAAAGTATTAATATAGATAAACATTATAATTTACCTACCAAATCCAAATGTTTATAAATATTGTTAAAAAAATTGTAGAACAGAATCTTTTACTCTTATTTGTTCTAACATTATTTTGTAAAAAAAGGATACTCGGATGTAAATTAATTTTTACGTTTGAATATTAGAAATACAACTCTTTATTGATTATATTTTCGTCAAACAACATGTTTAAAAAATTAATACTTTTTTCAAAATTCTAACACATTCCTTGAGATAATTCGTGAACTCTACAGCTTAATGCTTGTTTAATTAGATAAAACATAGAGTTGAATATAGATGTTCTATAGGAATAGAAAAATTTAGAACGTGCACTATTTTTAGAAGGTAAACAGCTAAAACCAATATATTTTGCATAATATTTACACATATTTAGTAACATTCTACATCAAATTTATCATGTTCTAACGTAATTGATCAAAATATGTTAGCAATACAGTTTCTTAAATTCAGAGTTTGTCAACATTTACATGATCTTCATGCTTACGATAAAAAATAGGTCAAAAAGGCTTTTTTGACCTATTTTTGTTAGCTTATAGCGTAGAATATTCTGAAACTAATTTGCCAAAATTATATTGTTATTATGATATCATGAATAATAAATGTATATCTATGTAAGAAATTTATTTATTAAAAATCTACTAATTATAGTCTATGAGCATCAATATAGTGTGTATGGAATTACATAAACTGCTCCCAAATTAAAGTGTTTTAATATTTGTTTTCAAGGGTCGGAGGATTTAAAATTAAAATCATTTGATTTAAAAAAACTAAATTTCCGTGCTTTATTTCGTATTTTTAAATCAAGTAATTTTAATTTTAAATCATCCGACTCTTATCCCTCTCACAATAGCACATAGAGCTCAATATCGAGTCAACGTCTTATTGACTGAATCCTTAATTGCATAAAGGCAAGGTTATCAGTACCTCTTCATTAGTAGACATTTAATTGCAAGCAGATTTAATCTTTATCACTCGTATGTCATCGTATTTATAGTATAAAATAAAAACAAAGGAAAGCAAGGAATGTAAGGCTAAATAAGGTATAGTTGAAAAAATTAAGAACAGTACTTTAAGGTGGTATGGACATGAGGAGCAGCCGAGTTTTGCCCAGAGCAGCCGTGTACCTACTGAGCTTTGAGAATAAGTGTCTGCGGAGAATTTTAGGCGTGCGGTGGTTTGACTTTGTGAGGAATGAAGAGATAACGCGTAGGACGCAGCAAATCTTAGTTGGCTTGGCCATGTACTCCGCATACCTCCTGAGAACCTTAATCAAGCTTGCCGCTTTTACAAGGCATCAGGTTCGCGCCGCCCAGGACGACCACTGCTGACAATTCCGCGGCAGATCTCGTCAGAACTTCGGGACGCGGATCTGACATGGGAGCTGGCAGCTGACAGAAAAGCCTGGAGACACTTTGTGGACTCCATATGCTCCACCTAGGGAGCGATTATGGTTCGATAATAAAATAATATGTATATATTTATTTACATATATATATATATATATATATATATATATATATATATATATATATATATATATATATATATATATATATATATATATATATATATATATATATATATATATATATATATATAATATATATATATTTATATAAACATATATTTATTTATATGTGTGTGTGATTTAATTTACTTATTTTGATAAAAATAAATAATAAACATTAGTTTGAAAGAATTCCGTTTTACGTATCAATAAGTTCTGATATTTAAAAGGAAGAAAATATTATGCAAAATGTATTTTAAAATGCGGCAAGTAGCAGTGTCTAAAGTATACATTTAAATTTTCCCTCTGAGATGGAAGTTTAAAATAAAAGCAGGGAGAGATAATGTATGCAGCGGCAGGAACTCTCCAGGGAAATCCTGAAACTCATTTTGAATATTGCACCGAGGGTCCTGAAAACCCGATGGATGCTTTTATATCATTATTTTACCAAGCTTGTGGTATGCGGCAAGGAGAATTCGTATTTCTTTATTTTTGCAATAATTGGGGTCAAAGAACGTTTAAAGGAATTTTAGACCGTAATTTTAGTACTATAATCTTCATCTTCTGCTTGGTATGGGCCTAGTGGCCTGTTTTTAAGAGAGATTAGCCTCCTGCTATGTCGATTCCCAGTTGTTGATCCGTCTTTTTGGTGGTCTGCCCAGGAGTTGACTACCTTGTGGTTGGCCGTACAGTGCAAACTGGGGAAGTCTGGATGGTTACATTCTTATAAGTACTATCATATGTGTATTGAAAGCAGTATCAATATTGCAACTCATCTCACTAAAAAAATGCATTTCGTCATGATTTGAAACACGCCACTTCTATATTCTTCTAATCCTTATCCGCACCCAATGCAGCATAGGGAACTGCATCGTATTGAAGCAGTCTCATCTTGATCGTTACTTACATGAAGGTGAGGTTTATCGATATAAGTAGCGTGAGAGGGCAGCATTATTTTTTACAAAAATGTCTGTGAAAATTAAAAATAAATATTTAGATTCCAATGAACTTAAAACAAAAGTGGAATTCATCATGTAAAATGCTCTTAATTTATTGGCAGACATTTCGCAAACATTATTCTGAACACATTTAAATAAATGGAGCGTTTTAATCAAGTTCCAAATTTTCCTAGAATTATGTATATTGTCTCTTAAATACATTATAAATAATTAAAACACTTTAACGAGAGGAATTCACCCGTTTTGCTAAACTTCAAAGCTGCCTTGATGTAACATATTTAAGCTAATTAGTTAATAATGTTATTTCACAACCGAAGAGCTATTTATAACGTGTCGTAGCAAAATCAAAATACCCACTTGAAATTGCTTGTCTGGGTTCCAGAATACCCGTTCTTAATTCAGGGGAATAGCGATCAATGTGATATTATAAATATCATATTTATAAAGTTAATGGTGTGTAAAAAAAAACATTAAGTAAGGTGTGTTGAGATGGTTTGGACATGTGGAACGAACGAGTGAGGAAAGAACGGTAAAACAAATTTATGAAGTAATTGGGAAAAGAAGCAGAGGAAGACCGTGAAAAACATGGCACGATCAGGTATGCCAAATACTTGAAAGTAGTCAGGTTAGGAGTCGTTATAATCGGCGGGGATGTATGAGGAGATGCATGAACGTGGAAGAGGCGAAGAATGTTTGCAAAGACAGATTGGTGTGGCGTTCTATTCTCTCTGCTTACCCCTGCGGTGAAGCAGCGTGATGGTTAGTTAGTTGGTTAGTTTTAAACTGTGTGTATGATTTATTGGATGTACGAAGTCTATGTTTTTTTTTAATTACCTAACGTCCAAGTGACTCTGAAATCTAGCTACGGCTTATGCAACACCGCTTATCATGACTCTACTCAGGCTTCAACATAAAGTTTTATACCCTATGCCTACTCGTGAGTGGATTTACTCTTTATGTTAAAAGTTACTATAATTTCATGTAATTCATTAGTGAAAATTCTAGGCATAAAAACTCGCTATATGACAGTTATTTTCTTGGACTTTTTCAAAATAATACGTTAAGGTAATAGTAACTATTAACATCAAATTAAATGAAAAAAAAACTCACTAAAATTTTAACGCAGACTTTTTAATCTTTTTTGTATTTTGTTTGACAAGGGTCATCTTCTGGTTGATGTCATTGTTCCATCACAGTATCTGAAGATCCCCAAAAAACATTTTTGTAAATTTACACCAGAAATATTGGTTTTTTAACATTGTCGTCTCAAATAAACATTTTTGTATTTTTTTAAAAATGCTTTAATACAAAAGAAATGTGAATATAAATCAAAAGCTAAGTAAAATTTTTATTGTAAATTGTCGACTAAGAAAAGTTATAAAGCATCTGATATGTGAAACATTATAGCAATTCAGTTTTTATTAAAGAAAACTTTGCTTAAGGCTACACAGTTTATTTCCTACATAATTTGGTTTCAAGGTCGTTTTTATGTGAATTTAATAGTAAATTTGATTGACATTTGAAACGAAACCAACCGTTCTATATTTTGATATTGAAAATTAAAATAATTCCATCAAGTAATTGAATTAAAACGATCATTAAGTAATTGAATAAAAATGATATTTTTAACAAAATCTTCAATTCTATTTTCAATTATTTTTGACATCTCATCAAAGATGAAGAAGAATATGGAAGTCTGGGCATTTACGGCATAGGCTGGTTTAAGTGATCACTTTACACACGTGTAAAATTCACCAATTCTACCCATTATTGACAACCACACTACTCAAATTCTTGGAAGTTCTACATATAAGAACCAATTAAGAAACCTTGTTCTTGAATCACTAGAACTTTACTAGAGACATCTATTGGTGAGATGTAAAGAAGCTTTTTACTAAGCAGAAACTCTTATATTAGTATGTGAGGTTCGAACCCTGGATTATAATCACACACATGAGAAACGCCAGAAAATACCATTTTCATTTTTATTATTAAGCTTATAATCTGTTTTACATCATCAGATCATTGAAATAAAATTATAATGATGGAATTATTTTCCGAAACCGGTATTTACAAATAAGTGTTTAAAAAAGTGGTATTACACAAAGAAAACTATGGATGATAAGCACAGTGTTTTTTTAAAACAATTATTGTTTACCCATTTCGGTTTTCCCATCAACAGTAAATTAGACTTTATATTAAGCTGCAAAAACATTTGAATATCGATATAATAATCACGAGTAGGTGTGTTAATTAACCAATAAGTTTAATTAATTGCCAGGCTGTATAATATACGAAACGAACTGTGAAATTCGACATTAATATTTTCATCTTTATGATATATTCCTAGAAAATTTAAAATCATAATTGAGAGATAATATCTCATAAAACATATTGGTTTTACACTTCTTCTTTATTTTATTATTATATAATATAATATATTTACATTATATTTATTTGTATCGGAAACAAAATTTCAGTAATAAAGCTTTCACAGATGATACTGATAGGTACTAAAATATATTTTTTGACAATTTAAGAGTAAACAAAAGTAATGTTAAGCACTTTTTTTTTAAAATCTTTTATTTTATTTTAATTTTCTGCCTTTATACTGTTTTGGTTTTTGTTTTGGATGAAGTAAAAATAATTGCGTTAGATGATGAGTTAAAAGCTTTTTGAAACACAAAAAAAAATTGTATTAATGCATATAACATTGAATAATCAATTTTATATGATGCTGATAAAAATTGTTAAGGACATTAGCAAAAAACAAGTTAGGACACAAAATTCCGAACCCTCTTGTAGTGGAACGGAAGGTTTGTTGACGACAGTCAACAGTCCAGCTTTTCCTGAGGAATTTTACGTGGTTTTCTCCCAGCAATGAGCAAATGCTGAGAAGTTCCTGGTCGGCTTATATTAGTTTATCTTTCCTGTTCTCATGATAAAAATAAAGCATGTTTTACACAGATTTAAACAAAGCATGTTTTAATCTTAAAAAAACAATAATCTACGAAATGATATATAAACCGTTTACGTAATCACTTTAAAAATACGTATATTGTTACGTTTTGAGCACATAAAGATAATTAATGTTATGTTTTACTCAATCTTTTGAGTAAAAATATATTAATTACTATGTGAAAATTCTAGTGACTAAAATTCTAATATATGAAAGAATATTCTGATTATTTAAAATACTTCTAGGAAAATAATCACCCTTGTTAAGTATTAGAGAAAAATTTATATATGTAGCATTGCAATAAAAAAAATTACTTATAAATATTGCCTAAAATCATTTTCCTTTAAATTGTATTATTATTAAGCTTAATAAAGTGAACTGAAATAGTATTAAATCCACTTTGAATGAACGTTTGCAAGCTTTCCATTTTTTCCGAGAGATGGAAGAGATGGAGAGTGAAAAACGTTTTTTTTCAGTTTTATGATACTAAATATATAAATTTCGACATCGTTTTGGTTGAAAATACATATGATATCATGTTGTAAATCTCAAAATATAGGGAGAAGTTTAATTATTATAAAAACTGAATAATTTCAACTACTAAAATAAATTAAAATATTTCTATGTAACACTAATTTTACTCAAACATAAGTATGTTTAATGAAGCAATAAAGAGGTATAAAAAAGGGCAAAACTATGCGAACTACACGGCAGAACAAAATATGCGTTTTAAAAATAAATACAATTCCGTCTTATCTTACAAGAATGATTTATAGCACTATACTTTGTATGAGTATATACAATTTCCGAAATTTGAGAACCGCGGCTGTAAATCATTGGTAGAATGGTGAATGACTTAAATCTTTAAAGTGATGACTTAAACCAGCCTATAACCGGTCATAAGCCATCCAAACACCGACACTTCTTTATTCTTCTTTGATAAATGTTTCGAAGGAATACAAAGCTGAGATAAGCATTATCGATAAAATTAAGAAAGGTGTGTTGAGATGGTTTAGACTTGTATAACGAATGAGTGTGGAAATAACGGTAAAACAAATTAATGTGGCGTATGTAATTGGAAAAAGGAGCAGAGAAAAGCCGAAAAAAATTTGGCACGACCAGGTATGCCAAATACTTGAAAACGGTTAGGTAAGGAGTCGAAACAATCGGCGGGTATGTATGAAGAGATGCATGAACGTGGAAGAGGCGAAAAATGTTTGCAAAGACAGAGTGGTGTGGCGTTCTATTCTCTCTGCCTACCCCTGCGGGGAAGTGGCGTGATGGTTAGTTAGTTTTTTTTTAATGTTTCTTTTCTATTTGAGACACCATATTTTTTAAAATAGTTTCTGAATAGATTTCAGCACTATAGATGATTTCCACTATTGAGATATAGGGTTTCTTGGTTCGTAGTTTTCTATTGACCGTACGATATTTCTACGTCGAATGACATTTAGATCTAATTTTTAAAACAAAATCTAAGATTAATAAATTCGATTCCATTGATAAATTAATAACACTATCCACATGTAATATAACAGGAAGTCTTATAAATTAAAATTTCCAACCCGATCGTAGCAGAGGTAGGTAGTAAGGTAAGTTAGGTACTACTTAGTAAGGTAGGGTAGGCACTGAGTTCCTGCCTTTATAGAATGCACGTCCCTAAAATACATACATATATGTATATATATATACAATTTCTACACACATATTCACTATCAACCTGGACTGGTAACTGAAGCGGAGAGGTGATCATCTTTCCTTCGTGTGTTAATCATCAAAATAACAGTGTGTTTATATGGTGCATAATTGTATATAATGTATATAAGTGTATACATAAGTCTTATTTTTTCACTAACATCTCAACAAGGATGAAGAAGAATATGGAAGTCTGGGTATTTACGAGGCTAATGACCAATATAGACAACATAAATTTTACCCATGATTGACAACCACACTACTCAAAATCTTGGAAGTTCTATATATATGATCCAATTTCGAAACATTGTTCTTGAATCACTGGAGACATCTATTGTGAGATGAAATTCTTTCATATTCATATTCATCTTCATCTTTGTTGAGATGTCGAAAAATTATATGAAAAATAACTCCTTATTGGAGATAATCTAGATTTGTGAACAAATATTTGGACACATTCAAAATGTTGTATATATATATATATATATATATATATATATATATATATATATATATATATATATATATATATATATATATATATATATATATATATATATATATATATATATATATATTTATATTTATATATATGTATAAATACATTTGTATATAAATATATATATATATATATATATATATATATATATATATATATATATATATATATATATATATATATATATATATATATGTATATATATATGTATTTTAGCATAAAAGGGACACCTTAATGGACATACTAAGAAATAGGATACGGTATAAGGGTAAAAAAAGACGAAGGTCATGTGACATAATGTATGCACACTGATATTTTCCAATAATTTTCATAACCCTAGAACTGCTTCTGACTGCGAGGGCTGTTATTTCCGCATAACGGTATTAGGCCGGGAGCAGCGATGCGCAGCGATGTTGGGTTAATAAACGGATTATGTAAACGCGAACAGAAAACATTTTCGTTTATTAGCCGAGGTAATAAGGGAAGTGTATTTGCATAACTAATTATTCATGTTTCCGTAAAGAGTTATGCTGATCTCGAAAATAAAGTATGTTTCGAAATTCTCTTTACAAGGATTAAAATAACGCTCAATGAGTACAACTCTAAAGTAAAATCTTTTTCGTTCTTTCATTAATTATAAACAGCTTAGAAAGTTAGTCCAACAAAAAGCTATACAGATTCTAAGAATAAAACAATTTCTGAGAATCAACAAAAATTTAAGAATAGCTGTGCAAGATGACTCATTATTTATTACATTATTTTAAGAGAAGACAAACATCCATAATATTTTTAGTGTGTCCAAATCTGTGTTTGTCCAGTTAAGAGTAATCTCAAATTGATATCTCAAAATAGAAAAAGAAAAATTTGTAAGTCTTGGTATTACAGGAAATAATTGCTGTAGTATTTTTTTAAACAGTTCTGTATCGTTTAGTTTTTTATCTGAAATAAACATAAAAAGTACAAATTTACAGACATTATTAAAACATATTAAAAAAATATATAAAACATGTAATTTATTTATGTGTAGATTTGTCGTTTAATTTGTAGAACTCCATTTTAATTTATGCATTGAATGTTAAAATCTTTATAAATTCTTTTTAATATTTTATTCTTAAAACGCATAAAAATAAAATTTGTGACAATTTTTTCGCTTTCAAAATAATGTAAGTTATTAAACATTAGTTTGAAAATGCCATAACAAGGCGAAAGAATTGCCAAAATTTATTTTTGTATGTTTTAACAATAAAATACAATTGAGACTCTAAATATCAGTGTTTGATCTTAACATTTAATAAATAACTTAATTTATTCGTCTATAATATTTTAGAGTTTTCAATTTTCCATTTTGCATTTTCAATATTTTTTCTGAAAAGTACGGTCGTTGTTTTATGTCATATACTTTGATAAAAAAAACCTAATGGGGGTTTAGTAGAGCCTTAACGTGAAAATACTATCCCAGAACCTTGTATACCAAGACTAAAAATGTTCAATGTCAGGAAGACAAATAGAAGGCCGTAACGCAACATATCGCCTCATAAGGAATTTGACATTTCTTTCGGTGACAAGAAAAAGCGGGTTACATCATGTATGATATGAATTTAATAATTTAAAAAAAACAGGGTTCAATCATGAGTTATATAATTTTCTCTATTTAAATTTGGTGAAAAAAAAACAGATACCTACATCAGTGGACCATAATAAAATAATATTAATATCCTTAGACGTTTCATTTAAAAAAACGTACATAAAAGTTGAAATTTGGGACGGTTACTCGAGCATACAAAAGTCCGCTAATGAGAACTATGAGTGTAGGTATATACAATATGTATAATATATCAATTTAAGACTATAAGAAATATAAAAAAAACTTAATTAAAAATTTGTAATAATACCTTTTGTCCGCCTCTGTAGTGTAATAGTCAGCACGCTCGGCTACCGTTCTGGAGGTCCCGGGTTCGATTCCCAGGGGTAGTCAAATAAATATTAGTGATTTTTTCACTGTAATATTTATTCAATATTACCCTGGACTGGTACCTGAAGCGGAGGGCTGATCACCTTTCCTTCATGTGTTAACGATCAAGACAACACTGTGTTTATATGAAACAGTGCCCTATGCACCATTGGGGTGCGGATAAGGGTTTAATAAAAAAAAAAATACCTTTATTACAGGTGTCTCAACTGAATATGAAATATCTATCGTTCTTTTTATATAAAATAAGATGTTAGTCTAAGTATCCCAGCATTTGGATATAAAGAGATCGCTCAAGTCAGTGAAATGTCAGGTCATAAGCAGTGGAATGCTCAGACTTCCATCGTCTTTCATATAAAAATAACAATAGATGTTTCATATCAAGTTAAGATACAAAAAATATTGAGAAATCATCCGTAGTGTGAATATTCTAGTGTCTGGTATAATAAATAATATTTTTTTAAAATAAACCAAATCCGCTCCCTAGGTGGAGCATATGGAGTCCACAAACTGTCTCCAGGCTTTTCTGTCGGCTGCCAGCTCCCTATATATTAATATTGTTAAAATGCTTTTAAGCAAGAAAGTAACATAGCTTTGTTTTTACTGTATATACTTTATATTTCTCTGTATACATCCGATGTATTATATTATTAAATTCTCAATATTATTAATTTATAAAGCATATACTTTTTGGTTAGTCATTTTTACTGGTGAAGTGTCTGGTATAATAAATAATATTAATATTGTTAAAATACTTTTACGCAAGAAAGTAAAATAGCTTTGTTTTCTCTGTATATACTTTATATTTCTCTGTATACATCCGATGTATAATATTATTCAATTCTCAATATTATTAATATATTAAGCATTTACTTTGTGGTAGGTCATTTTTACTGGTGAAGTGTCTGGTATAATAAATAATATTAATACTGTTCAAATACTTTTAAGCAAGAAAATAACATAGCTTTGTTTTCTCTGTATATAAGTACTTTGTATTTCTCTGTATACATCCGATGTATAATATTATTCAATTGTCAATATTATTAATATATAAAGCATTTACTTTGTGGTAAGTCATTTTTACTGGTGAAGTGTCTGGTATAATAAATAATATTAATATTGTTAAAATACTTTTACGCAAGAAAGTAACATAGCTTTGTTTTCTCTGTATACACTTTATACTTCTCTGTATACATCTGATATATAATATAATTATACTCTCAATATGATTTATATATAAAGCATTTACTTTGTGGTTAGTCATTTTTACTTATTTATTTTTTACAAAAATGTTAGTAATATTAGGATATAACCACTCACCGAGACGTACCCGTCTCTTCGTCAGGACAATCACTACCACAGCATGGAAACAAATTTGTTTGCATGCTGAAAAAAAAACAAAAAATCGTAAATATTAGTATTAGTTCTGTTAACTCGAAATGAATAAGGTGTAAGTATTTGTATTATAATATGCGATAGATATATTATTATTTTCTGCATCACCCATTATACATTTTTGCACTTATAAAGGAACTTTAGAATGCATCACCCTTCACAAAGTGCTTTGGAATCCAATATCGGCTTCATCCCGATGCGGAGGAAACTGCACTGTAATACTAGGTTTTATTGAAAAATGGATAAGAGAATAATAAGAATCTGAAATCTTAAGGTAATGCCGACACTGAGAAGCATATTAAAAATTAAATCTGAAGTTATTTTTTAAAAAAAACTATTTATCACTAGTGAAAAGCTAATACAATATAAAGACAACATTTTGAGTGTATCCAAATACTTGTTCAAAATTTGGATTATCTCCAATTACAGGAGTTATTTTCGTATAATTTTTTGACATCTCATCAAAGATGAATAAGAATATGGGAAAAAGGCAAAATAATGGAATGGGTGAATGATAGAGTTAATTTTTTTTGTGTATATATTAGTTAAAAATTGTTTTATAAATATATATATATATATATATATATATATATATATATATATATATATATATATATATATATATATATATATATATATATATATATATATATATATATATATATATATATATATATATATATATATATATATATATATATATATATATATATATATATATATATATACTTTTAAAATTAAATCAAGTTGTTGCGAAAGTATTTATTATTTGATTTCCGAATTACAGGATTCTTAAAAAGAACTCCAATTACAGGAGTTATTTTCGTATAATTTTTTGACATCTTATCAAAGATGAATAAGAATATGGGAAAAAGGCAAAATATTGGAATCGGTGAATGATAAAGAGTTATTTTTTTTTGTGTATATATTAGTTAAAAATTGTTTTATAATATATATATATATATATATATATATATATATATATATATACATATATAAATATATATATATATATATATATATATATATATATATATATATATATATATATATATATATATATATATATCTATATATCTATGTATATATATATATATATAATATATATATATATATATATATATATTTATATATATATATATATATATATATATATATATATATATATATATATATATATATATATATATATATATATATATATATATATATATATATATATACAGTATCTACTCAATGAATTAGGGCCACCCATTATTTTTTTGAATACTCTGAAATCTTTTGGATTATTATATTTATTTTACATAAATACTTTAAGTTTTCTATTGACATCTAATATCATGTATATTACCTTCAATAATATGTAAAATATACCTGGATAATTTAAGCCTTTATAAAATTTCAAACCCTTTTTCTGAGAAAGGTCCCTAATTAGCACAGGTAGACAGATAGTTGAAAGTTCAAAAAATAGTCCTATCTCATTTATTAGTGAAGTTTCTTCAGTTCTGGTTGTTGCTTTGTTTAGAGAGGTTATATAGCTATCGTGTCTTGTGAAAAAAACTTAATTTTTAATTTTAGTTCATAAATTATAATTTTTTTTTGTAAACACAAGTGTTTTTTTTGAAAAGGACAAAATGGGAAAAAGTAAAGACATTTCTGAGGAAAAAAAGTCTAGTGTTATAGTGCTACTGAAATTAAGAATACTATCTAATAGAGAAATTTCAAAAAAAGAAAACGTTTCTCGTCAAACAGTGGACAGAATTTCAAAATCAATAAAAAATCAGTCACCCGCCACCAGCAATCGGCGAAAGAACTGTCGTAGGATTAGAAAAACAACACCGAGGACTGATCGAAAAATCGTTCAAAGTGCCTTAGAAAACCGTAGTGCATCAGCAAAAACATTAAAAATAAAATTGGAAGAAGAGGGTATAAATATATCGGTATCAACACTGAGGCGAAGTCTTTACGAAGTAAATCTGAAATGCAGGCGCCCTGTAAAAGTACCAAAATTGACACCACGAATGAAAGCGGATCGATTAAAATGGGCCAGGCTACATCGAAATTACTCGGTAGATGATTGGAAAAAGGTATTTATTTAAATGTAATTTTCAACATATCATTTTAGTAAATAAACTTATATATTTGAATTAAACTTAAATTTTCATTATTTTTCAGGTCATCTTTAGTGATGAGTGCCGGTTAGAAGCCGTGACAGAGAGCCGTCGATTCGTCAGGAGAACACCAATGGAACGTTACAATGAGGCCTGTGTGGTAAAAGTTATCAAACACCCCCTGCAACAATGATATGGCCATGTATTATTAACAATTTACCTGGGCCGTTGTTTTTCGTGGAAGGAACAATGAACCAAAATTCCTATAAGCAGGTCCTCGAACGAATTTTATTGCCTTTCTACCATACACTCGACCCAACAGAAGGTCCATACACCTTCATGCAGGATGGGGCACCTTGCCACCGGGATAAATCAATAATAATTTTTTTTTCTAACAAAAATCTGCCTTTGCTCCCCTGGCCTGGAAATTCTCCGGACCTTAATCCTATAGAAAACGTATGGAGCATGTTAAAAAATAAGGTATACTCATTTCCAAATCTGACAGTAGACTGTCTAAAAAAAAATATTCAAAAAATTTGGTCAGAAGACGAAGAAATAAAAAACATGATAAAACAGTGCATTTTAAGTATGCCAAAAAGAATTGAGGCAGTTATTTCTGCCAAAGGTGGAAATACTAAATACTAACTATATTTATATGAAAGTGTATGCATAATTTAAGCGTAATAAAGTGTTCATGTGTAAATAAAATTCAAGGTTGTTTTATTCAAGGTTTTCTCTGAGTTATTCCTGTTTGAATTGAGAAATTGCGCGAAATTCTGCGTGGCCCTAATTCATTGAGTAGATACTGTATATATATATATATATATATATATATATATATAATATATATATATATATATATATATATATATATATATATATATATATATATATATATATATATATATATATATATATATATATATATATATATATATATATAATATATACTTTTAAAATTAAATCAAGTTGTTGCGAAAGTATTTATTATTTGATTTCCGAATTGTTTCCAAGTAAGCTATGAATTGAATCGAATCTCAACAACTTTCGGAGGACGTTCTAACTTGATTACGCATACATTTTTAATGAGTATCCAGCCCTAAGAGTTTCCTTAAGTAATTTTCTAGAAGGAATACAAACCCTTGTTTTGTTTAATATGACCCGAGGGGATTAATTATTAAAATACTTTTGTCCCCAACAAAAGCCTCCTCTCCAAGATTGCGGTAAGACTATTTTTGAGTATGGTGTATTTCGGGATCGTCAGTTTTAGGTCACCCTGTACGGGTTCCGTATTAACTTGCCATTTCAGGGCACGACCAACGGGTGACCTGAAAGTTTCAGCCGCTCGATACTCGCTGGAGGTTTACCAAACTTCGCCAGGGAAATGGGAAAAAGTTTTATAATTGGGTATTATCACTATTTGAATTGAAAAACAAATGAAAACAAAATTGGGGGTCGGTACGCTAAAACTTTGTGGAAGATTATTCCAAGTTTAAAACAAATTGTTTGAATATAAAATACTACCACCAACATTTTAAATAATATTTATTTTGTAAACCTGATAAACTGAAACCTCAGGTTTTGAAGCTGATAAATTCGGCTAATCATAACAGGTCTCAACTCAAATTATTTTAAACCCGAAACAATTGTTCCAAAGATATTCTTTGTAAAATAGATTTATTTGTTCAGGACCCCAAAAAAAAATTTACAAATGTAAATCACAATGATAGTCCTTTGATTTTTGAACTTTACGTTTTTGAACTATACGTTTTTTTAAATGCAAAAACAACACTTTCTGCCCTGTAGCGGGTAAATATTAAGTTCAAAATATGCCGTTTTGTTGGAATAGAGTGCATTTTCTGGGCATTCTGAAAACATGAACAACTGAAAATCGGCAATTTTTGATATATGACTTACATATACTTTTTAATATTGTATAGTTGTAAGCAAAAAAAATATAATAGTTTGTCAAAATATGAACAAAATCCGATGTTTATCTTATAAAGCTTGATTTCGTTATAAATTTTATAACTTTCACACTTTTTTTATTTATTTCTTTTCTCGAAACTTAATTTTGAAAACATATTGTTTTTCTTTAACACCATCAACTACACCGACAATTTTCTTTTCAAGTTACAATTTCCACCTTGAACTGTTCATTATAAAGCTGTTTTTCTACTCGAAATCAGTTCGAAATTTTTTTATCGGTTTTTTATGTGTTCCCCTTAAGATTACATTTAGTTACATGTTGATTAAAATGGTAATGCAAAATAATTAATTTTTCAGTTTTATATCATTTTTATTTCGTCATCGAAGTACATAGTAAAAAGGTAAGGATCACATCTTATTTTTCAACGTTATGTTTATTTTTTTAAACATTTCCTCAATTATGATCATGTGGATACTATTGATGTGATAGAACCATATGATTCAATATAAAACTTATGTGTATTCGCTGACAGAAAGTGATAAAATAATGAAATGAAATGAAAGAAGGTTAAGAAATTACGTGTTTTTAATTTTTTTTTTATTTTTGAGTGATACGTTTAGTTTTATTTCGTATATTTAAAAAAGCATTGCATTTGCATTTTTAAAAAAGACCAATATTTTTTTTTAAATCGTAATAAACATAAATAAAAAGTGTTACATCATATTTCATAACAATGCTTGGATTCATTGGTATCTCATCATTCGTCTTTTTTAAAATCTGTTTCTAACACCCAAATTGTGTATTGGGCACTGCAATATATAAACACAGTGTTATCTTGATCGTTAACACATGAAAGAAAGGTCATCAGCACTCCACTTCAGGTACCAGTCCAGAATAATAAAGAATAAATATTAAAAGAAAAAAAAGCTCATATTTTTTTTACCCCTCCCCCTGGATTTCTCACCCGGGACCTCCAGAACTGTACGGCTGTCCAAATTTAAAACACAATAAGGGACTTTTTTTTGTTGTAGGTTTTTTTTGCATTTTTGGACTAAGTAGAGTCTACTTAGTCCATGAATGCAAAAAAAACCTACTACGGAAAAATGTCCCTTACTGTGTTTTAAATTTGGACAGTCGTGTAGCCAATCGTGCTGACCAATACACTACGGGGATTTTAAGAAGAAAAAAATCAATAATTGGGAAACGTTTTTTGCACACTGGGTCCCACGGAAGGAAGTCAATGATTTAAGTATAAAAAAACTCCGTAAATGTAAGAAAAAATATTAAAATTTTAATAAATCCATAGTTTAATTTGGTTACCCTACCCGGCGCGCAGAAAGCTCCCGGGCATGTAATCAATTACCACCCGCTCGGAATGATTACGGGCGGCACCTCGCGAAAAAGGACGTTACTCTCTTTGTATCTTTTTCTGCATGGCTCGTCCTCGGTACGTCCTATTGGTGCCCACACGCCTGATTAATCAGCCATCGTATTAAACATAATACGATTTCAACGACAACAATCTATGAGCTTAATGCTACGTTTTTTATTTGTAATGTCTGTCACGTATCTGGCTTAAAGGAAGAGTTTTTTTAGATTATAAATAATATCGGATTTACTAGTTCAGTAAGCAGTTTAGCCTTTAAAAAATATTTTGTTGAATGCATGCACTGATACATTGAAATCCATTTATGAATGCCAACAAATATTGATTGCATAGTGACAATTGTGTTAAAAAAATTAATAACCTTTAAAAAAAATATCTGGAAAATTCTTACCATTCCAACCTTAACTAAGAATATTATACAATAGGCTATTCATATAAAATGCTATTCTGTTTTTTTACAGATGGTACTTATCAAATATTTAAAATGTGTTTTAAAACCTGAAAGGAAATATATTTTTATACAAGTAAATTTCACGGGGTGTATATATTTTTTTTATTTCAAAACATATTACATACAAAATTCATGTAAGTAATTTCTATTTCTCATTTTGTGACATAGGGTTAAGGTTAACAAGACTGAAACACGAATAAGAAGTCACAAAAAAGATTTTAATAAATGAACCAAAACTAATACATGACAAAGTGTAAAACAATAAACTGGTACAATAAATACGCATATAAAATAAAAACATAAGGTAAAAAGCATATTTAAAAAAAAAACAAATGAAAAAACATAAGGTATAGAGCATGTGTAAAAGTAAACAAATGAGGAAATATAACTGAAAATACAAATGAAATACAAGTGAGAAAATGTAACAAATTATAACAAATTTTTCAAAAAGGACATAAGGGAAGCATATTTAAAAGAAACAAATGAGAAATATTAATGTATGTTATTTTGAACATAAGAGTCATGCCTCTATCATAAAATTATGTTAAGTCATTCCGGCTTTCTTTTTTATGTAACACAATTATTGGAAACATTATTTTTAAGTATTTTTATTACTTTTCGTATTACGCCTCTTTGCGCTAAATATTGGCAATAATCACGCCACTTTTTACTTTGTTTGCAGCCGCTCCAAATACCGAATTCATGGTACGGTGGAACCATTTTCTCGAGCTTTTAAGATAGGATATACGTCTTCTTCTTATGCTGTATTTACTCTAGACATTCCGTGTATTTTTTTGTTATTAAACATATAAATCAGTTTATGGATAAATATCAAAAGTCGATAACTGACCAGAAGAAAAAATGTTAACTAAAATACAATACATTTTTCGTCGTATAACTCCCAAATACACGTATAACATTTTTTCTTCACAGCTTCTTGTGTTTAAACGTAATATTATTAATGAAAAAACAGAAGATAAGAAAAATAACTAAATGTTTATAGGTATTTATTTCGATATGCAGCACTAAAGAATAACACTGAGATACAAACATACCTAAACTGAAATCACTTACGTATTTTCAATAGCGTTTAACTGAACTATTTGTAATTATTAAAAAAAATTAAAGGATAATTTTTATAAAACATCCTGTAGCTTAATTTGTTCTTTACATTTATTTTCCATGTGCCTTAAATATTAAAATATTGTTTTAAAATGTAGAAGCATCTTTTGACAAAGCGCAATAAGGGGTTGAGTTTGCAACTCAACTTCACCAAAGGCTTCAGGGGAACTAGAACATCACTTTGGTACTCGAGATATTAATAATTTCCTAATTAAGAGGGTGAGGATTCTACATTCGAGTTTGTTAAATATATTTTGATGTTTCATTTACAGGTAAATATTTTTTTTAATACTCTGTATAAAAAAATATGGCATAATTTGTTGAAGGTTACTACTTTATACATATTACACACAAACACACACACCCACTCACACACACACCCACTCACACACACACACACACACACACACACACACACACACACACACACACACACACACACACACACACACACACACACACACACACACAAATATGGAAGTCTGGGTATTTCCAGGGCTGTAAATACATACATTTAGTTTATGTATATATGTTGGTATGTTAATAAACAAATATGAGAAGCATAGAGTTGACAAAAGAAGGATGAAGGCAGGCTGAACGCAGTCAAAATGCGCTCTCTCATACAAATGTGCGGCAAAACATTATATGATAGATGTTCGAATAGTGATATAAATGATGAATGCAAGGCTGAGATAAGTATTATCGGTAAAATTCAATAAAGTATGTTGGTAATAGAAGCAGAGGAAGAATGAGAAAAACTTGGCTGCAAAAAAGAATCATGAAAAGTTTGGGTACTTACATATAAGGCTTACGATCCGTCATAGGCTCATAAGCCAAACTTCCATATCCTTTTTCATCCATGTTCAGATGTCAAACAATGTAAAATAACTAAATAAAGAGAAGAAACCCAGATTCGCAAATAAGTATTTGGACAAAGCGATGTGAAATTTATTTTTGTTTTTATTAACTTTGGGTATATCCTTTTATTTTTAGGTCTTTGTATATGAAATGAATGTATTTTTAATAAATGGGCAGGCAAGCATTCACTGTTGAAACATATAATTATTGAAAATAACAGACCGAGTTGAAAAGTCATTTGGTAGTTTACCTGATGTCTTGTTTAATTACAGGCAACGGTAGCTTTAGTTTCACCATTTGGAAAACTACGGAAAATTATTCACTAACGTAGTTAACTCGAAAAACTTTTTTAATTTTAAGCACCTTTAATTTTAGCCTATTTTGTATGTTTTTAGAAACAAGGTTTTGAGTCGAAAATTAATGGTCTCTTATTTATACATAGCAGAAATAAAAATAAAGATTATGCTGACTTGAATTATTCAATATGTAGTTATATAATTCTTAAGATTAAAAATAATGATTACTAAAACAGAACAAATCATCAATTTTTGTCATTTTAACTTTTTTAGTGGGTCCAAATACCTGTCATTGGGTTTTAATTTTTACATCTCAACATTTATGAAGAAGAATATGGTCAGATATTCCTATTTTTTCAATGTAACAATGCTTGTAAAATAATGAATATATTTAAAATGTATGAAGCAATGCAATCAAAAACACAAAAAAGGCAAAGTTACAGCTGCTATCAAGAAGCACGATGTGCATCATGATCATTGTTTAGTAGTGCGTGTATTTCTGATACGCACTACAGATGGCACTGCCATTGGGAATAAAAATGTGTTTAAAAAAAACTCATCCATTATATTTTTATTTATAAAGATAAAAATATACGCGTATACGATTGCAAAGTTGTGTCGAAATTTCAAAGCAAACAGTGAATAAATTTAGGTGATTTAAAAATTCATACAAACGACCATTCGTACTTTTCTAAATAAACAAAATAATTGCATACTTTTTTATAAGCTTCGATTTTTCATTTTAAGAACAATAGTTGTTCGAAGCAGAAATAAGTTTTATGTTTACTTCATTGAAATTTACTGTTTTATTCCAAAAAACCATCATTTGGGGAGTATAGTGGATCATATTGTTTTATTGCAAGAAAAGTGCCACGAAATGGTCATCCAACATTTTGAGTGTGTCCAAATACTTGTTCACAAAATCTGGATTATCTCCAATTACAGGAGTTATTTTCATATTATTTTTTGACATCTCATCAAAGATGAAGAAGAATATGGAAGTCTGGGCATTTACGGGGCTGACGACCGTCATAGGCTGGTTTAAGTGATCCAAATTCTTGGAAGTTCTGTATATATGAACCAATTTAGAAACAATTTAAAAACCAAGAATTTGAGTTGTGTGGTTGTCAATAATGGGTAGAATTGGTGAATGTTACACGTGTGTAAAGTGATCACTTAAACCAGCCTATGACGATCGTCAGCCCCGTAAATGCCCAGACTTCCATATTCTTCTTCATCTTTGATGAGATGTCAAAAAATAAATGATCATCCATAGTAATTCAATTAATAATTTTTGATAAAATTTATAAATAATTAAATTATTTATACTGATTGTAAAACCAAGTTCCATTTTAATTATAATAATTTATGAATTTAAATTAATATAAAATACAAGAAGTAAGCATTTGCATGGACTTTTCAATGCAAACGTTTATCAAGATCACAGAACAAGTTCAATAAAGTGTGAAAATATTAATAATAGAATTCGAAATATTAATAAAATGAACGTTGCACTTAAATTCAGCACAAATCGGAGAGAATTTAAATGCAAGTACCGAAAAATAGGATTCTGCTATATTTACCATACACGTATATAGGTCGAAGTAAGGTACATAATTAATTCCCAAACGTGCCACTTCAATCGCGCAGTAAAATTAGGTCGCTTGTAATTTGCGACTGATATTAATAATTTAAGCTTTCTGGTTTACTCTGAGCTCCTAAACTGCGGCCCGTTTTTCAAAGAAGTTTAAAGCTGGTTATAATTTTTTTGTACGAAAACCAACAGCTACAAACACAAAACAATTAACAAAACAATCAACACAAAGCCAATTACAGGTCTTCAAAAATAGATATATGATTAATAAAAACATTAATTTGCAAACAAACACACATACGCTCACATGGACACACACATACACACACGCACCCCCACACACGCAACCCCACATACACACATACACATACATATGCACAATTAACCATTATTCGGAGAACAAGCGCCGCAAACTACTGCGGTTATACTCAAACAAGTCTATGTGAAATGTTTTAGAGATTGCATTAAAATTGTAAAAAGTTCGCCATAAATATGAATTCTGTCTGTAATTTGTAAAAACAAGAAGAGTATGAAGAGGATATTGTTGGATTAAATATATTTAATAATAATATTGAAGGAATATTGATGGATTTAGCCCTAATAATGAAAAAAATAAAATGACACATAAGAAAGGTACTGTGAGGAAAATATATGTACGTATATGTGTTTAAAAAAACCTTTTAAAGCTTTTTTAGATGGTTCGTATAATTTTTGTTTTATACGAATAATCAATAAACCGTTTTCCGCATCCAATAGTTCAGTGTATACCTCATAGGTTCGGTGCAGTTCTAACTTGATTTTTATTATATAAAGGCAAGGTAATCAGTCATGTGCTCCTGATTCTTGGATATATGAGTTTTATATTTGGTAGGATATCGATGACTTACGTGAAAGCTCGGGGTGTAGAACATTAAAGCTAAATAGGAAAAAAAATGCGTTGTAGAAAAGGCGAATAGCATTAATGACTAGGGAAATCATGGGTGCATACCAGTTTTTATATATATAATTGTGCAAGTAAAACAAAATTTTGCTTATATGAACGAGTTTTTCGAGGCAAAATTATTAAAATGTGTATTCGTAATATTTAAAATAGTTGAAATAATTGTTGATTGAATTCATAAGAGTACTCAAGTGTGTATTTAAAAACTGTATACGGTACAGTTTTAGGGAAAAACCTTTATGCTTATATTTAAGAAGGCTTTTAAATGCGCACACGAAGTCTTCTAAGCTTTTTACTCAAACACGAATAAATACTTTAAAATGATGCAATTAGAGCGTGACTCTTTAGGTTGAAAATCCCTAAATGCGTCTTTCCCCGAACACGTAATTTGTCAACGACAAATGACATAATCGTGCCATAGCAGTTTCGAACTTACGGCTGAATAAAATAACAACGCGTTGTAATAGTGTAAAGTTTCAGGCGGGAATATGTCGAGTCGCGTGGTCATTATCCTTATTGAAATATACGGCCTTTCTAACACCACTTTCCTTCGGTTCTCTTTGTTCATGGAACAAAGAAATTCTCGCGAGATAGTTCAGGTTTAGAGGAATGAAATATATGCTGAAATATTTCACTCATAATTGACGAGAAAAAATAATTCAGTAAATAATATATCCTCGAAACAAAAATATTTATCCATTTTATTTACGAGCAAGTATAAAAAAAATACATCTCATCAAAGATGATGAATATGGAAGTCTGGGTAATTAAAGGGCTGACGACCGTCATAGGCTGGTTTAAGTGATCACTTTACACACGTGTAACATTCGCTAATTCTACCCATTATTGACAACCACACTACTCAAATTCTTGGAAGTTCTATATATATGAACCAATTTTAAAACATTATTCTTGAATCACTAGAACTTCACTATTCTATTGGTGAGATGAAAAGAAGCTTTTTTACTAAGCAGAAACTCTTTTATTAGTATGTGAGGTCTGAATCGTGGATTATAATCACACACATGAGAAACGCTGAAAATATAATTTTTATTTTTACTATTTAAGCTTATAATTTGACCAGATAATTTATTTACAACATTTTTAGTGTGTCCAAATACTCGTTCACAAAATCTGAAGAGATGTAAAAAAATAATATGAAAATAACTCCTGTAATTGGAGATAATCCAGATTTTGTGAACAAGTATTTGGACACACTCAAAATGTTGTAAAAAAATTCTTGTATTGAATTTGCAATAGATTTTTGTGTAAAAGATTTACTTTGATCGATAGTAATGGTATACAGTTTTATATGGCCACATACATACGTAAAAAAATATATAATTTTCACAATACTTTGGGCGTATCCATATCCTTCAAATCTGGGTTTTTCCACTTATTTATATTTACATTTTGACATCCCAAAAGAGATGAAGAAGTATAAAGATGTCTGGGTATTTACAGAGCTTATGACCTGTTAAAAGCTGATAAAGTGATCATTGATGCACATGTGTAACTTTCGCCATTCTACCCATGATTGATAAATACAATACTAAAATTATTGAAACTCGTACAAATATCGTAAATTTCGTCTTTAGGATCTTACGATCTAGGATAAGGTAAGAATTTTGTGTACATCTAAATAAAACGGTCACGTTTTTCAAAACAAACAAGGTTAGCTGTTCGATTTCAAACATGAAGCGTCATGAAATTTATGATACATATTTGACTTCCAAAAATTTGAGTAGTGTAGTTGTCAATCATGGTGAATCAAGAATAGTGAATGTTACACGTGTGGAAAATAATCACTTATCCAGCCTGACATAAGCCCTGTTAATAAATATCCAGACTTCCATATTCTTCTTCATTTATTTTGAGATGTCAAAATGTTAAATCTATGAATATTCCGCTTCATTTTTGTTGAAAAAAAATGTTTTTTATGAAAAAATAATGATTTTTATGTAGGGCTTAATGTCCCATAATTTTAAATGGAAATCAAGTCGTAGTAGAGTCAGAATCAAACCACGAGCTTAGCGTCAGCGTCATTACCAGACACCCACAATCCGACTCGGAACCGAAGCTTTGAAAGCAAACAGGTAAATATTTTAACAGTACTACAACACTACATTTCACTGTAAAAGTTTCAAGGATAATATTTTTCTTAATGGGGAATTTTTTCTTGAAAATGTGTCGTCTAGTATAAAATACCGCTCTGAAAATTTGAGTACGTAAATAGCTAAAGATATTTTTTTGTACCTACATCATATGACGGTGTTAAAATCTAAAAATGAATAAATTTTAAATAAAGACCACTTCATTTTATTTATAACTGCTTCATTATTTTAATTCATTTTTTTATTTTTTGTATAAAATTAATTTTGGGAAAAAAATTAATACAATACTCAAGTGGTACTAAACATGTGCCTTTTTTACGATTTAACCATACCCTGCCACAAAGTTAATACAAACATGATAAATAAATAAAAATGAGTAATAGAAATAAAAATAAATTAACATAATTTGCTACATTTCAAAATGATATGTACATTTATTGAATGGAAATTTTATGAAATGGAAAGTTATTATTTTGTTGGTGATACTGTTTAAGTACTCTTTTTTAACGGTTTTTTTTAAACCTGGTTTATTATCCATTAAATGTAATGATACCTATATAATAGATGATAAAAGTGTGCACCAAGTATGCCTCATAAATTAGCATTTGAAGTTCACTCACAAGGTGATATTGATAGTACTAAAAAACATATTTTTAGAAATAAAATAAAATACAACAACATTTTTAGTAGCGGTTGTTAATTTGTAGTAGTGGCTATTTTGACTTGCTAGGGCATTGGAGTTCTTTCAAAGTTCTTCATTTTATAAATATCACTGGCTTTAAAAAAATTGAAAAGTTGAACATCAATACAATTTGTTTTACGAAAATCGAGTTATTTATTCACTTTTTGTTAGCTAATTTTATAAATATATAACATAAAAACTTTAAGGTAAAAAAAATGTAAAAAAAATACTTCGTTTAAATTCCAGAGTGGGTAGAGAAGAACATTTCTATTTTAACGTGCTTAAATTATACGATACTTTAGGTAAATTATTGCCGTTCGGATAAATATAAAACACTTTAATTTATTCTCAAACTTGAGAATCTCACTTCAGTAATTTATGTGTTTTTAATGCTAGAAAGTTTTTTTCGTCTGTTGTCAAAAAATAATAAATAGCTTCTGTAATTAGAGCTATTTAGTTAATTGTTGTTTAAACCTCGATGATAAATGTGCCTATCAAAATAGTTAGTGGTAAAATAATTGATTTAATTAACCATAAGATCACAGGGGTAATTTTTAAGAAGCTGCTTTTTAAATTCTAAGAGATTTACGTCAAGAACAATTAATACCCAGACATTTGCGATGCAAGCAAATATTTGGAAAATGAAAAGATTTTTAACTCATTAATTTCCGTTCAAATGAAAAGTAAGTTTTTTTATGATTCTTTGACAATGCTTCAAGTGGAAAAACCATCTCTCCCCTCGTCGATCATCTTAATCTTCATCCCATTCAATAAAAAACACCAATTACATTATGTCAGCCCTTCATTTCTCTCTAATTTCTCTGTTTTTTTCACCCTATCGGTAAAGTAGTCAGACATTCAATTTTAAATCGGAAAACCCATTTTTTGTTTACTACTGCAGAAAAATTCACAATAGTAAATTGAGAGATGTTTTTAATTTTTGATTTTCTCATCATTTTTTGAGTTTGATGCAAATAATGATATTCAGGTCCAAAAAATGTTCTCTATTAATAAATAAGAAATAAGTGCCTCACAAAACTCTGATATGTTTAATTTTAATTTATATTACTTTAAGTAAACTGTGTTTAAATACTTCTGTACGAATATTGGTTTTTCCAATTTGAAATTAATTTTTACATTTTTGTCATCTCAACATAGATTAAAAAGAAAATAGAAATGTGGTTTGGATAAATAATAAATAAAAGGGTCTCCGCTAAATAAAAGTTTTTCTAATCCAATCATAGATGGCTCTAGTGAACTAACATGTACAGTGTCATGAGATTGATGATATAGGAGTATGTAGGTAGTAGGTTCCAAAAACTTGAGTAGGGTGGTTGTCTATCGTGAGTAGAATACTGAAGGTTGCACGTGTGTAAAGTGATATATGACAGCCCAGCAAATACTCAGACTTCCATATTCTTCTCCATCTATATGGAAATGTCAGAAATTAACTGATATTTATTTTAATAATTTCTTTTCCTTCTTATTCTTTATATTGACTTTACCTAAAGACGTTACATTGCCTAGATAATATCTGATCCTCATCCAATGGTACAAAACAAAGAGAAAATAAATTAATGGCATTTAGAAAACAGACTAGAGTGACTCAGTCAGTAGAAAATTAACACTAACATCTCTCCCTATTCAATAGTCTGATGCTGTTTCCAGTTTATATAGAATATTTCCAGGTATCACATTGTTAGCATCGTCATACAATATTCCACTAGAATTTCCTTGTCACGTATGCAGTAGGTACTGCCGTATAGAAATTCTGACGTAGTAGCATGCATTAACGTTTCTTTGAACTCCTCTCGCTCGAGCTATTATCAAATAAGGGTTTATTTGTCTTCTTATCTCTATGCGAATGCTGTTTCCATTAATAAATATTTCCTCGAATGCTTACTTTAAGGATATATAAATCTACCAATGAGTATTAGGACATACGTTACCAATTTTATCAATTGTTATTTTTTTACATCTCATCAAAGATGAAGAAGAATATGGAAGTCTGGGCATTTACGGGGCTGACGACCGTCATCGGCTGGTTTAAGTGATCACTTTACACACGTGTAACATTCACCAATTCTACCAATTATTGATAATCACACTACTCAAATTCTTGGAAGTAAGTGTGGTTGTCAATAATGGGTAGAATTGGTGAATGTTACACGTGTGTAAAGTGATCACTTAAACCAGCCGATGACGGTCGTCAGCCCCGTAAATGCCCAGACTTCCATATTCTTCTTCATCTTTGATGAGATGTCAAAAAATAATATGAAAATAACTCCTGTAATTGGAGATAATCCTGATTTTGTGAACAAGTATTTGGACACACTCAAAATGTTTTATCAATTGTATTGAATAACAAGTGTTTTTGATTTTTTTTTCAAAATATTTTAAATACATGAGTCATATATATATAATATTTCCGATGAGTAATTTCTATTTTTAATTTTGGGACATGGGAATTAGGTTATCAAGACTGGAACACAAATAATAAAGTTACAAAAAAGATTTCTTTTAAATAACTAAAACCAATAATTCTAAGATAAACCCTTATCCGCACCCCAATGGTGCATAAGGCACTGCGTCATATAAACGCAGTGTTATCTTGATCGTTTACACATGAAGGAAAGGTGATCAGCACTGCGCTTCAAGTACCAGTCCAGGGTAATATTGAATAAATATTACAGTGAAACAATCACTCATATTTATTCTTACCCCCCCCTGGAAATCGAACCCGGGTCCTCCAGAGCGGTAGCCGAGCGTGCTGACCATTACACTACGGAGGCGGATAGACTAATAATACATGGCAAAATATTGTATAAAAACAATAAACAGGTATAATAAATAGACTTAGAAAGCATATTTAAAATAAATAAACGAGAAAAACGTAAGGTAAGAAGCATGTTCAAAATAAACAAATGAAAAAATATAAAAAACATTAGGTAAGACAAAATAAGAAAATATGACTTTCAGCTAAGTTAACGCAGGTGTGTATTTCCTCCCTTTTTATCAAGTGGGCTAATCGTGTATAAAACCTTCCTCCTACCTATGTAGATTTTGGCCACCCCTACCGAAATATAATTTGGGATGCTGCGGTGCTAAATCTTTGCAATAAACTGTGAAAAGGTCCCCGAACCGTTATTTGAAGGAAATATTCATACACTGATAACCCCAAAAAAGCGCCGAATTCCCTTTTATTTTCAAAAAGAATTACAGTCATAAAAATAATGTATAACAAACAAAAGGTACTTACATATCATGTCGATAAGAAATAACCACCGGGAAAAAAAATATTTCTGAAAACACAGGATTTCCCCATACAAATGTGCAGTACAAAGACTTATCAACCAACGGTTCCAGATTCAA